>NW_018165365.1:120452-172816 GCF_001263595.1 Phalaenopsis equestris
GACAATACTCTCTCTGTTCTTCCGACTGATATATTGGCAGATGGTTTACTTGGGTCTGATAATCAGGATAGTATTGAAGCTCCACATCCCCATGATGCTTCAGGTGTTGAAGAGACATGCTTACCATCAACATACAATAATATCTGAATAATACGGGAGAATTTTCACCCTCATTATCGGTAAAATCAAGGCGAGAAAAACAAAAAATATACCCCATAACATGGGAAATATTCCCCCGTGTTATTCAGTTGTTATTATATGTTATTCATGTGTTATTGTGTTATTATTGGGAAATTAATGGATAATACTCTAGTAACTTTGGGTAATGAAACGACACTCAGCAATTTGTTAGCTGACTCCGGTCCTAGAACCAGAGGCAAAGGCAAGACCAAGCTGGCTCGTGCCTAGCAGCTTATTTCGTGCAAGCTTTGTTTTTTTGTGTTTTATCTTTGTTTCATCCTTTTAGGATGCTAGTATCTGATGTATCGTATGGATAGGACACCTTTTTTTGGGTCCTCTCATACAATCTATGTATCTTTTCAATATCTGACACCAAAGAAAGAAAATGTAGCAAAAAAACCAAAAGAAAACCATTTTACAAAATCTAAATTTCAATAAAAAAATAAAATAAATTGAGCAAAATGGTAATTTGAAATTAACAATGCATTACATCCAACTTCAACAGGTGAAATGATTTTAGAATAGCATAACCTTTTAAAAAAAAAAATTAACCACCACTTGTACATTTTGCTTTTCATTCGGCCACATAAGTGAATAAAAAAGCCCATCAGCCCAAACTGGATGGCATCAGACAATGAAAATGGCAAGCGCAATGGAGTGGAAGGACGTGGTTTTGAAGGCAGGCTAATACCTGAATTCCATATCAGATTGAAAAGTATAAAAACTAACTAACAAGGTATGATGTTTTAGCAAGGTTCTACTAGGATTATTTTACTTCATTGGATATTGAATCAAATACCATGCTGCTGCATACAGAGCCTTCTTCTGCTTCTCCTCACTTCCTCCTTACAAACTCATCTCCAAAATCCTGATGACCAAAAAAATAAGGATTTGGCACCTCACTTTCTCCTTATAACCTCTCCTCCATCTTTTCTATAAGAGTTCTCTCACTATCCTTCTCCAGAAGAACAAACAATGTTTAGAAAAATCCGAGAACCAATATTGAAATGTAAATTTAATCGTGAATTATATGGCATTAGACTTCAGAAAAAGAATTAATCCTAGGATCCATCTTAGATTGATACCCAAAGAAGACATCATTGGAGGTATGATTTTAGAGTAGGGATTCACTAGAGATTAATTCTCAACATTAAATAGGACGCAATGGAGAAAAAGAATTAATGTAACCGATCCCACTTAGTAGGATGAAGGTTTTGTTGTTATTGTTGTTGTTGCGTTTGAAAATAATTTTCATCACATGTGAAACTAGAGATCAAGTTGTGCCTCTAGAGCCATCTTTTCTTCTTCAATTTCTTTTAGCCTCTTTCAGCCTCACTTCCATCATATACTCCATACGGCTTCTTCCTTTGTCCCCTTGCAACTGAGCCATTAAGAGTTAGTTGGAAAGATATGGTACCCAGTATTTGAACATAAAACATAGGTTTAGGCATGAGCAGCAGAAATAATCAATGAATCCATATCAGATTGAAAACTATATAGAAAACATCACTATCTGTATGAAATCAGAGCATGATTTGCTTGGGATTAGTTTTCTTCATCACACATGGAAGCAGATAAAAATCTGCCACTTTTAGCCTAACCCACTTCCTTCCTAATGGTGTGTGACAAATTAAAAAACTACGATTGACGTGGTAAAAGTATGAAGAATAGAATGAAAATAAAAGCATGAAAGCGGTAAATTGGAGAAAGGATGTACAAATAAGAAGACTAAATAGAATCAACTTGAATTAATTAGAATAGAGAATAAGTAAACTGAATGTAACATATATGGAAATTTGTGCCAAAATTTTATAAAAAAAACTAAATATCTACTGTGAAAATAAACATCAATAAACAAAGATTCATGAAATCATATCCCCAACTTCCACTAAATAAATAACACGATTGTTAAAGTAAACAGAAATAAATAGATAGGGCTATTTAACTTTCTTCTGTAGCATATCTATGTCTTAAGATTGATGCAGTAGAGGCTTAAGCTCAATTTCTTTGATCAGACAAAATTGTTAGATGCAATGCCCGACTCATATCCCCTTGCCTGACTCTCATCTACAAGCAATAATCAAGTTCATGTTCTCACAAGCATCTGATATTGCACATAAAGCAATGATGACCTACTTGAAAACAAATAACACTTAAATTATTAAGGAACAAATACGAACAAAAGAAGTTAAACACGAGCCAATCCTTCACATCCGCAAAAACATCATCAAATTACATGCCTTAACAAGACATTTAATGCAATTTGTATGAATCATCACTTGTCAATTCAATTTCTTTTAGCCTCTTTCAGCCTCACTTCCATCATATACTCCATAAGGCTTCTCCCTTTGTCCCCTTGCAACTGAGCCATCAAGAGTTATTTGGAAAGATATGGTACCCAGTATTTGAACATAAAACATAGGTTTAGGCATGAGCAGCAAAAATAATCAATGATTCCATATCAGATTGAAAACTATAAAGAAAACATCACTATCTGTATGAAATCAGAGCATGATTTGCTTGGGATTAGTTTTCTTCATCACACATGGAACCGGATAAAAATCTGCCACTTTTAGCTAACCCTCTTCCTTCCTAATGGTGTGTGACAAATTAAAAAACTACGATTGACGTGGTAAAAGTATGAAGAATAGAATGAAAATAAAAGCATGAAAGCGGTAAATTGGGGAAAGGATGTACAAATAAAAAGACTAAATAGAATCAACTTGAATTAATTAGAATATAGAATAAGTAAACTGAACGTAACATATATGGAAATTTATGCCAAAATTTTATAAAAAAAACTAAATATCTACTGTGAAAATAAACATCAATAAACAAAGATTCATGAAATCATATCCCCAACTTCCACTAAATAAATAACACGGTTGTTAAATTAAACAGAAATAAATAGATACGCCTATTTAACTTTCTTCTATAGCATATCTAAGCTTGTGTCTTAAGCTTGATGCAGTAGAGGCTTAAGCTCAATTTCTTTGATCAGACAAAATTGTTAGATGCAATGCCCGACTCATATCCCCTTGCCTGACTCTCATCTACAAGCAATAATCAAGTTCATGTTCTCACAAGCATCTGATATTGCACATAAAGCAATGATGACCTACTTGAAAACAAATAACACTTAAATTATTAAGGAACAAATACGAACAAAAGAAGTTAAACACGAGCCAATCCTTCACATCCGCAAAAACATCATCAAATTACATGCCTTAACAAGACATTTAATGCAATTTGTATGAATCATCACTTGTCAATTCAATTTCTTTTAGCCTCTTTCAGCCTCACTTCCATCATATACTCCATACGGCTTCTCCCTTCGTCCCCTTGCAACTGAGCCATTAAAAGTTATTTGGAAAGATATGGTACCCAGTATTTGAACATAAAACATAGGTTTAGGCATGAGCAGCAAAAATAATCAATGATTCCATATCAGATTGAAAACTATAAAGAAAACATCACTATCTGTATGAAATCAGAGCATGATTTGCTTGGGATTAGTTTTCTTCATCACACATGGAACCGGATAAAAATCTGCCACTTTTAGCTAACCCTCTTCCTTCCTAATGGTGTGTGACAAATTAAAAAACTACGATTGACGTGGTAAAAGTATGAAGAATA
This sequence comes from Phalaenopsis equestris, assembly GCF_001263595.1. Taxonomy (NCBI): domain Eukaryota; kingdom Viridiplantae; phylum Streptophyta; class Magnoliopsida; order Asparagales; family Orchidaceae; genus Phalaenopsis; species Phalaenopsis equestris. The sequence goes on from NW_018165365.1 coordinate 124,269, forward strand.
GAATGAAAATAAAAGCATGAAAGCGGTAAATTGGGGAAAGGATGTACAAATAAAAAGACTAAATAGAATCAACTTGAATTAATTAGAATATAGAATAAGTAAACTGAACGTAACATATATGGAAATTTATGCCAAAATTTTATAAAAAAAACTAAATATCTACTGTGAAAATAAACATCAATAAACAAAGATTCATGAAATCATATCCCCAACTTCCACTAAATAAATAACACGGTTGTTAAATTAAACAGAAATAAATAGATACGCCTATTTAACTTTCTTCTATAGCATATCTAAGCTTGATGCAGTAGAGGCTTAAGCTCAATTTCTTTGATCAGACAAAATTGTTAGATGCAATGCCCGACTCATATCCCCTTGCCTGACTCTCATCTACAAGCAATAATCAAGTTCATGTTCTCACAAGCATCTGATATTGCACATAAAGCAATGATGACCTACTTGAAAACAAATAACACTTAAATTATTAAGGAACAAATACGAACAAAAGAAGTTAAACACGAGCCAATCCTTCACATCCGCAAAAACATCATCAAATTACATGCCTTAACAAGACATTTAATGCAATTTGTATGAATCATCACTTGTCAATTCAATTTCTTTTAGCCTCTTTCAGCCTCACTTCCATCATATACTCCATACGGCTTCTCCCTTCGTCCCCTTGCAACTGAGCCATTAAAAGTTATTTGGAAAGATATGGTACCCAGTATTTGAACATAAAACATAGGTTTAGGCATGAGCAGCAAAAATAATCAATGATTCCATATCAGATTGAAAACTATAAAGAAAACATCACTATCTGTATGAAATCAGAGCATGATTTGCTTGGGATTAGTTTTCTTCATCACACATGGAACCGGATAAAAATCTGCCACTTTTAGCTAACCCTCTTCCTTCCTAATGGTGTGTGACAAATTAAAAAACTACGATTGACGTGGTAAAAGTATGAAGAATAGAATGAAAATAAAAGCATGAAAGCGGTAAATTGGGGAAAGGATGTACAAATAAAAAGACTAAATAGAATCAACTTGAATTAATTAGAATATAGAATAAGTAAACTGAACGTAACATATATGGAAATTTATGCCAAAATTTTATAAAAAAAACTAAATATCTACTGTGAAAATAAACATCAATAAACAAAGATTCATGAAATCATATCCCCAACTTCCACTAAATAAATAACACGGTTGTTAAATTAAACAGAAATAAATAGATACGCCTATTTAACTTTCTTCTATAGCATATCTAAGCTTGATGCAGTAGAGGCTTAAGCTCAATTTCTTTGATCAGACAAAATTGTTAGATGCAATGCCCGACTCATATCCCCTTGCCTGACTCTCATCTACAAGCAATAATCAAGTTCATGTTCTCACAAGCATCTGATATTGCACATAAAGCAATGATGACCTACTTGAAAACAAATAACACTTAAATTATTAAGGAACAAATACGAACAAAAGAAGTTAAACACGAGCCAATCCTTCACATCCGCAAAAACATCATCAAATTACATGCCTTAACAAGACATTTAATGCAATTTGTATGAATCATCACTTGTCAATTCAATTTCTTTTAGCCTCTTTCAGCCTCACTTCCATCATATACTCCATAAGGCTTCTCCCTTTGTCCCCTTGCAACTGAGCCATCAAGAGTTATTTGGAAAGATATGGTACCCAGTATTTGAACATAAAACATAGGTTTAGGCATGAGCAGCAAAAATAATCAATGATTCCATATCAGATTGAAAACTATAAAGAAAACATCACTATCTGTATGAAATCAGAGCATGATTTGCTTGGGATTAGTTTTCTTCATCACACATGGAACCGGATAAAATCTGCCACTTTTAGCTAACCCTCTTCCTTCCTAATGGTGTGTGACAAATTAAAAAACTAGGATTGACGTGGTAAAAGTATGAATAATAGAATGAAAATAAAAGCATGAAAGCGGTAAATTGGGGAAAGGATGTACAAATAAGAAAACTAAATAGAATCAACTTGAATTAATTAGGATATAGAATAAGTAAACTAAACGTAACATATATGGAAATTTGTGCCAAAATTTTATGAAAAAAACTAAATATCGACTGTGAAAATAAACATCAATAAACAAAGATTCATGAAATCATATCCCCAACTTCCACTAAATAAATAACACGGGATAACACGGTTGTTAAATTAAACGGAAATAGATTGATAGGACTATTTAACTTTCTTCTATAGCATATCTATATCTTAAGATTGATGCAGTAGAGGCTTAAGCTTGATCAGACAAAATTGTTAGATGCAATGCCCGACTCATATCCCCTTGCCTGACTCTCATCTACAAGCAATAATCAAGTTCATGTTCTCACAAGCATCTGATATTGCACATAAAGCAATGATGACCTACTTGAAAACAAATAACACTTAAATTATTAAGGAACAAATACGAACAAAAGAAGTTAAACACGAGCCAATCCTTCACATCCGCAAAAACATCATCAAATTACATGCCTTAACAAGACATTTAATGCAACTTGTATGAATCATCACTTGTCAAAACAATTTGAACACAAGCTGAAGATATGATGTTTGTGTGATATAATGAATCACAACTTTTAACCAGATCATTTTAGAAGCTTTTATCACTATTCAGACATTCATCAAGCAATAAATTGTGTTGGAAATCTCCTTTTCCAGCTTTTCATGTGCTCTGTTTATATCTTTCTTCAAATAACATATAACCATAAATGGCTTTTTTTCCCCTGCAAAGATCAACAGCAACAACAACAAAGCCTTAATCCCACTACGTGGAATCAGCTACATGAATCTTTTTTTCTCCCTGCAAAGATACTTCCCATAAAATTGCATCATTTCCACTCTCTGCGCTCTAATTTTACCAAATTCAAGCCAATTTGCAAATACACAACATAAGTTATTAGGGCAATATTTGCCACTCAAGAACAAGTTCGTAAGGTGTATTCTTTACTTGGTATGCTAGAGACACCCTTTTCTTCACCAATACACACTCGAAATTAAAACTTCAAAAATTCAAGTTTTATACAACACCTAAATCTTGTTTATTCATAAAACTTACCTCTATAGGTCAATGTTTATACAAAATACCCAAACAATTCTAAATCAAAAGCTGGTAAAAATTAAAATTAGTAATATTTGAAGTATTGAAACAAAATGTAGAAAAGGAAGCAAAAGCGCCCAAGAAAACCATTTCACCAAGACTTATATTTCAATCAAACATACTAAAATAACCTTCAGCCAAATAATAAATTTGAAATTAACAATGCAATTATTTCCAACTGCACTTGGTGAATTCAAATTTAGATTTATATAAATACTGAGAAGATAACTTGTAAGTCGTTGAGAATTTTATGTTCCATCCAGTCACATGAGCCCTAATAGTGAGTGAAAAACTCGTTGATTTTTTTCAAACTGGATGGCATGATAATAAAAAGAGCAAATCAACTGGAAAAATAGGAGTGGACGGAAGCAGGTCAATCAACAAGACTAAGACCTAAATTATGTATTAGATTAAATAACTAGAATAAACTATGCACATGTACAAGCAAGATTCTACTGGGAATATTTTGCCTCATTGCATATCAAATATCAAACTAATACCTAAATTAGCAGAATTCAAGTTGGTTGGTTGAAGTGAAGGAGTGCACCGGGTCAATTGTGTGATAGAGAAGTGCCGATTAGACTGATAGGAAAATTTTCTAAGATAGTGCTGAGACTTGTAATGCTCTATGGCACAACATGTTAGCCGTTAAAAGAGAATCATAAAACCAAGTTAAGTGTTGCCGAGATGAGAATGCTTAGGTGGATGGCTGGCTTTACACTTACAAACAAAAGGCAAAATGAATATATTCGTGATTGGATCAGTGTAGCTCCAGTGGCAGACAAAATTAGAGAGAGTCGTCTTAGTGATTTGGTCACATTCAACGTTGACCACCTGATGATCCTGTTAGGAAAGTAGATGTTTTAGATTACTTTTATGTTAAGAAAGGCAGAGGTAAACCTAGAAAGACTTGGGTATATTGTAAAAAAATGATCTTAATTTATTAGAATTAAATTAAAATATGATACTCAATAGGATGCAATGGAGAAAAAGGATTCATGTAGCCGACCCCACTTAGTGGGATAAAAGCTTGTTGTGGTTGTTGCATATCAAATTACTTATCAAGTTGTTGTCTGCCGAGCCTAATATTAGTTCCTACACAAATCCTCCTTACAAAGTCATCTAAACCATCCTCTCCATGCCGAGCCTAATATTAGTTACCCCACTTCAGTCAAAAAGAAAAATGAGTTTGGCACCTCTTGCTGAGCTCTCCATGCCGAGCCTATATTAGTTCCTACACAAATCCTCCTTACAAACTGGCCTATATCATCCTCACCACAGTAGTTATCTTGCTGAGCTCTCCAGCAGTGAGGGAAGAGGTTTAGCAAATTCGAGAACCGACAATGAAATGTAAATTTACTTGCCGGTTTGGCATTAGGCTGGCGGAAGTAATCATTACTCCATATCAGATTGAAAGCTATAAAATACATCACTGCATGCATGATTTCAAGCATTCTTTGCTGGGAATTAATTTTATTCATCATATGTAGAGCTAGAGATAAGTTGTTACCTCCAAAGCCTTCTTTTTTAATTTCTTCTCACTTCATACAACCTCACTTCCACCATCCCCTCTATATGACTTCTTCCTTTGACACCTTCCAAAAGAGTCATTAAAGACAAATTGGAAAGGTAAGAGAACCAAGATTAAAACATAAATTATAAAAGAAATATAGCCTTAAGCCCGATTGTATTATCCTAATTTTAGAAAGTATGAGTGCAAAATACCCCAAATAATTTAAACTCAAAATTTCAACTCTTTCGAAAAACATCAAAATTTATAACATTGCATTGTACTCTTCAAATTGAACATTTTGATATGTAAAACTAAATGCTAATTTTCAAAGAAGTTTATTGAATTAATTTTGATTTTGATAAAAGTTTCTTAACGTTTTATATAATCTTATCGTTCAAGGGCATTGTAGCTTTTAGTGATAACACGGTTGATGCTAAAAGGAACGGTGGTGATTTGCTTTAAGGTGTGTGTGTGTTTGATGTTTTATCTATCTATCTATCTATATATATATAGAACTACATTCAACCTTATAATCTATATCCTAACCCATTTCCTTCATCCCATAAGCTCCAGGTTGACCAAAACCGAGAGTTCAGGAGAGAAAATCAGGGAAGAAATGGGGAGAAAAAAAAAAGAAGCGGAAGAAAAGAAGAGAAGAAAAATAAGAGGCGGGAAGAGGATGGAAGGAAGAAAAGTGGGGAGAAAAGAAATTTAGCTTTGATTTAAAATTGGGATTATGCTTTTTAATTAATGATTGATTTCAGTTAGGAGTGGTAGGTTTATAAGCTTGTAAGAGGCCACGTAATAATGAGATCGTTTACAAAAGGAACAAGTTTCAGGGTGTCCATTTCTACGTGGTAAATCTTCAAGTGAGTAAAATATGCAAATTGTAATACAGAAATGAATTATAATTTAACTTTTCACGTATACTTATACGCATAGTAGCATTATGTCTAAAATGTATTATATAATCTTTATATTATGGATTTTTTTTTTTACAGCTTATTATTCATCTGCAAATTACAATGTAAGAATTTTATTACAAGCTCGATATTAAACGCATTTTTGATAACACAAATATTTCATTAGCTGTTGATATTGTTAAAAAAGAGCAGCTGACATATGTAAGTTGCTCATTTGCATATACAGTTATTGAGCCTATATCAAAAGTATCACATATTTATTGAAATATTTAATTATGAAAATATGTAAAGCATAAGAAATGTCATGTTATGGGAGGTCAAATTGGCAATGAAACACGTGTGCAAAAGACTCCTCAGTTGGACAAAAGAATTCCCTAGAGATGCAAAAGTGTCGTCAATGTGATTCAATAGCAAAAATGTTAGGTTTCACTTGGACTTGCTAATTTAGCCTTCAAGCTAAAATGATGATGACTAATAACCTAGATAACAATACATGACATATTATGAAGCCAAAATAAAATACAAGACAACAGAAAAAAAAAATAAACAAAAGAAAGATTTTATATATTTAAAATACACGTGTTAGCCATCTTTTGTTGCAAATATTTTATTACAAATGTTATGTATTCATAATATTATAGAAGTGTATGGATCCCATGTGCTCGTTTAATTATTCTTTCTATCATAATTAGCATGCAAGTTATTCATAGTTCTTCAAATTGATGGTTTCAAAAGCTTCCCCAGACCAAACTAAGAAGTTTTCCACTCAAGCCCCATCATTTTGAGCCCTCCAACCCACTGTTAGACCAAGGCCGCACCCCCCTTTGATTGAACTCTTGGTTAGACTCAACCTCAGCTCCAACTAACACTTCGAGCAGGTTCGTTGAACCTTACTGAAGCTTCCACAAGCATCTGATTGAGGCCTCCCCTCTCAGACTCAAGTATAGAACACAAATCCTAATTATTGGCTCGATTTGGGCTTTTGTGAAGAAAAGTTTGATTTCATAAGCATGTAGCCGTCTAGATCTATTTGTATTGAGAAGATGAAGCTGTAGGAACAAACCCGATGTGATTTGGTTGAGTCTAGGCAGAGATCTTAGGGTTTGAAGTTGAACGGTTCACAGGTTCTGGTCATTGAGGACGATGACCCACAGCCATTGGATCGCGCGTGTATCGAGTGGACGGCTAGGTTGGCGCCGCGTGAGGAGATGAAGCAAAAACAACGGGTCGCATGGCAGCTGAGGTGGATGGCGGCGTCTAGTAGCGCGACAACGCATGGAAAGCTCGGAGAGCCGTAGGATGACACGGCAACTGACGGGATTAAGTAGGAAATTAAAAAAAAATTATTTAAATTAATTCCAGAACTTCGAAAATTCATAACTTAGTGTACAAAAATCATAAAAATAAAATAAAAATATTTTGTTGCCCAGTGAACAGAGGAAAACAATATGAAATAAAAATAAAAATTATATGATGAGTTTCTGATTTTTTATTAATTAAATACTTTTTGGAGTTTCTTAATTTTAAATAGCTAAATAATAATCACCATGACTTGAAACTTTAGAATTTTGTTCTTCATAACAGTAGAGATGTTGTGTAATTTTTTCAAAGTCAGAAAGCATCTCTACAAATGTAACCCTAATTTCCAAGTTTAGGAAAATTAAGAAAAGTGATTTTCTGAGTTCTTTGTGTTCAGGACAATTTATGAAAAATAAAATTTATATTAAAATAAATAATTCATTTTTTTAGTTATATTTTGGAATTAAAAAGAATTAAAAATAATTAAAAAATTGCAAAAATATAAAAATTGTCTAAAATGTTCCTAATTGTTTCCTGATCACTTGAGACTCATTAGAATATTTTTCCTTATTTTTTTAAGTTAAATATAAATTTTTAAAGGCTAAAAATGTACTTTCTATAATTTATAAAAATGAAAAGTTTGTTTTTCTGAGTTCTCTGGACTTAGGGAAATTTAATAAAAATATAAAAAGTTGTTTTTGTAATTAAAACATATTTTCTATTTAATTAAATCACTAAAATCACCAAATAATTATGATAATTAAAATATAACTAAAAAAATTATAAAATTTTGTCCAAGTGGTCCTCTGACTTAGATGAACCTCCAATAATTTTCCCATTAACAAAAATTTTACGTTGATTAATTAAATAAATTAATATTAAAATCATATTTTCTAAGTTAATTTAATTATTTAGATTTTGATGTCTTAATCAAAACTTAAGATTAACCAAAGGGAAAATGGGTAATTTTGATCCTAATGAACTCCTTTCGATGTTTGAAATATGATAGGTTCAAAGATAGAAACCAAGTTGCCACATTTACATGATAAGGGTAAAATTATAATTTCAGAAATTATCATGATTTGAAAGTTAATTAAAATTATGTGATTCTAAAGTGGTGGGCTTATGTTAGAAAAATAATAATTCACTTACTTGAAACCCCTAATTTGTGATTAGATGGTAATATGATTTTTTAAAAAGAATATATTTCACTTAAATTAATACTTTGTTAATTACAAATTTACCCATGAAATTGCTAAGGACTTGGTAAGTAGTGAGCTAGGCTTGATATTTAAACTTGTTTAATGAGGTTTAGAAATAAAAGACATGATTGATTAACACCTTTAAACACTAAAAGCCCAATTTTAATGGTGGGTATAAGATTTTTTCATGACTTAAAATTGCATTAGGGGCATCCACTTACATAACTCTTAAGTAAAACATTGAGTGAATACTTGGACTACCCCATTCTTGGGACAATTAAAATATCAGGTTCACCGAGCATAGGGTGTAACATAATCCATTTAAATTAACTGAAACTAAATTTAAAATTTGGGATGATCAATTGAACAATATAATATATTTAAATGAACTCAAACATTTCAAAAGGAATTAAAGGTTGCTAGGTGTTGTTCCCCAAACACTTTTATAACCTTTTGGATATTTTGTAGGATAATTGGATTTATTATACTTTGTTCCAGAAAATCATCCATTAAAACTTTTAAGAACTCACCAAGTTATGACCTGGGGTCTAGTTACTACACCATCGTCTGGTCTTCTTGTTCTTGCAATTAATTTAAATTTTCATGCAAAATTATATATATGTTGCAAGTTCTAACATTTCAGCGGGAGCAACGAGAAGATGACAAGTACGCTTTTACAGTTTTATTTATTTTCTGTCATTTCATTTATTGTAAATTACTACTACTTCTACATACCATGCATGCTTCGGTGATAAAACGATTTTCCAAAATCAATGAACTTTTTCAAAAACATTTTTAAAACCAAAACAAAAAATAATATAACTTCATAACACTTCATTTTGAATTTATGGGTTTCTCGGATAAGGGAACTCACGGTTGCTAATGAGATCTCCCCGGTTTAAATAAGTTTAAAAGCTCGTTTAAGCTAAATAAATTCAAGGAAAAAAAGTGATACCGGAATGAAGAAACTGTGGGACCCTAACCGGTCTCGCTCAAATCAACTTTAACCCCCCACCCCCATTTTGAACTAAACTTGTCATTTAAACCTTTGAACCTTTAAACTTCAGGACTACTACTTTGTCGAGGAATCTGGAGCTAACTCTGTGGGCAACAATCAATAACAACATGAGGATCTACAATAACATGAGGGTGTACAACAGCACATCTTTTCCCTAGAATTTAACAACATAACTCATATGACTTTGAGGTTGTTTGCCTAGTGCAACATAAATCCTCAGTTTATCTTTAGGCATTTGCATTTGCACAATCATGTTGTGCAGTTGTGCAATTTAAGCCCTAACTTGTTTTATGATTCTGAGGTTATCGTTCATCATGACATAAATCCTCCTATCTTCTAAGCTATTTCGATGAAACATTCAATAATTTCTTTCTCGAAATCGGAGCCAAACCATAGGGTACATTAGGAAGTAATTGAGGTTCTCCTAAGGATCTGTGGCAACTCCTAGTTTTTCTTCCTTTGCTTCCATAATAATGTTCCAAATTTGAGTCTCCCATTTGACACTTCTTGGTCTAATCTTTGAGAAGTCCTATTTTGAAATTCTTGGAGACTACTTTCTGATCTAAATCGAGAGTTTTCTTAAGTGACTTCGGTCATTTAACATGCAATTGACTATAAGGGTTTGTCTTTATAGAAAGCTAAAAGAACTCAGGTAATATAAAATCTATCTAATATCTCATATTAAATAAAAGAATTTGTCGATCAACATAAAAATGATTTTTCGCAGACTAAAACGGATGTCACAAAGTCTTTAGTTTATTTAATCGAACACCACCAGCAAGTAGTGTATCTATCCTTCGAGACAGATATATTGCTTGCGATGTTCTGCTCGATCACTTAAACTATTGCAAATATGAGATCGATTCGGTCTTGTATTTTCAAAAATTGAAATACTACTTTTTTCAAAATTATATATAAATTAAATTAAACATCTTTTAAAATCAGGCGACGGGATATCCATTTCGGCGACCGACAATTTCTAATTTAGCGACCGACAGTAGGGTGTGAGTCAATTCTCGAGTAACGAAGTAATCTGAGATTCCATATCATATTGAAAACTATAAAGATCACATCGTTATTAATAAGAACTCAGAACAAAATTAATTTAGCATTAGTTTTCTTCATCATTCAAGGAACCAAAGAACAAGCTGCTACTTCCAAAGTTTTCATCAGAGGCTTTTCTTAACTTTTTCTTGACATTGTTGCTTTGACTATAAGGGTTTGTCTCTATAGAAAGCTTAAAGAACTCAGGTAATATAAAATCTATCTAATATCCCATATTAAATAAAAGAATTTGTCGGTCAACATAAAAATGGTTTTTCGCAGACTAAAACAGATGTCACAAAGTCTTTAGTTTATTTAATCGAACACCTATTACAAGTGATATATTTATTTTTCAGGAATAGTGTATCTATCCTTCGAGACAGATATATTGTTTGCGATGTTCTGCTCGATCACTTAAACTATTGCAAATATGAGATCGATTCGGTCTTGTATTTTCAAAAATTGAAATACTACTTTTTTCAAAATTATATATAAATTAAATTAAACATCTTTTAAAATCAGGCGACGGGATATCCATTTCGGCGACCGACAATTTCTAATTTAGCGACCGACAGCAGGGTGTGAGTCGATTCCCGAGTAACGAAGTAAGCTGAGATTCCATATCATATTGAAAAACTATAAAGATCACATCGTTATTAATAAGAACTCAGAACAAAATTAATTTAGCATTAGTTTTCTTCATCATTCAAGAAATCAAAGAACAAGCTGCTACTTCCAAAGTTTTCATCAGAGGCTTTTCTTAACTTTTTCTTGACATTGTTGCTTTCACCATATGCTCAATACCAATAATTCTATCAATCCCTACTTCAGACGAGGTAAAAGGTAAGTTCGCAAGCTCAAACACCCTCAGCGTCGGTAAAAACTTAAGCCTTAGCCTTCATCTTTGGAGGGGCAATCTAGGTTCGGACCATACGAATGAACAAAGCACGTGGGGCAAAAGCTAGAAGAACTAATATTTATCGATCGACGAGAATTGAATGAACCCATCCAGCCCAAAGATCATACAGTACGAACTCAAGAAGAAGACTACATAATGGATGCTCAAAATCGTGAGAGTCAATATGTAGTGGGATATAGTCATTTGTGTTACATATTTCAACGATACGGCTATCTGGTATTCATGAGGGAGGCATGATGTGCCAAGACAAGGACCACTTGATCATAAATCTAAATACCAAAGGAATGTCGTCCACTTCACTCCATCGTATCCCATGTGGATTTTCTTCATTATCTTAGATATTGCTGTAACAACATCCATATTGAAGAGTTATTAATCCGACGCTGAGGAAACTCGTGTCTATTAGCCTTTTTAGAAACCCTGGAAAAGTGGCCTAGATAGTGTAGCTTCACTTGAACTTCTCTCTCATTAAGTTAAATAGAAAATCAAACAAATTGGTAAAAATTCTATAAAATTATCCAAGCATATATATAGAGCGAAGAACTACAAACGGTATAACACATTTTCCCCCTTTCACCGGCAGAGCAGTAAACAAAAATCTTAGGTATCCATAATACCACAATCAGATGATTGTAGTTTGAAGTAACAGCGTATTTTGAATAAAAAGTCATTTAGTTGCCAGCAAACAAAAAACACATTTCACCCTACAATAAAATTTGCTAGCTATCAAAATTTAGTTATATGTAATCAGAAACTAAGAAAAATCTATAGCATCACAAATTTATCAAATATCATAACTTCTTTTCCACGCAAAATGAGTGAAAATGAAATTACCAAAAGAAAATATTAAAATTATCATTAACAAAAACGTGATTTAAAATTCATGATGAAACAACTTCCAAAATGACATGATGAATTAAGTTTAAAATTACAGTCTTTCTTAGAGAAATTTAGCATCCTTGTAAATTTAAATTTTATATGAAACCAATTAAACCCAAATAGCAGATCAAACAGCCCATAGGTTTTTCCAATCAGCAAATAAGGACAAATGGGGGGAAGTTAAATAGAGAGTCAAGTAGGAGGAAAGGGCTCGAGCAATAAGATTAATCCTTGGGTACATACCAAATTGAAAAATATACATAAGACTTCAGTGGTGTAAGCTTAGAACATGATTTGGTTGCACTTAGCTTTCATTATCACACATGGTTTCAAACATCAAAATGCCACTTCTAAAACTTCTTCAACTTCCCCCTATTACACAATTACACCCTTGCTTCCATTATTTCCATGTGAGTTCTCCCACTGCAACTCTCCAAATGAAAATAAAAATGAGCATTTTGTGAAATTTAAGCTGTGAATTTATCTAGTGAATATAGCAGTAGGCACGAGTAACTGGAGTAATCCCTGCTTCGAAGGTAGATTGAAAATTATAAAGGAAATCATTGCAGGAATGATCTTAAAGCATGCTGCAAAAAATTCTCTTGAAAAATAAGCAATGAGCCTTTTAATCTCTTGCTAAAGAGCTCCTCAATAAAAATATTTAAGAAACTCCTGGGCAATGCATCCATTCTTCATGATAAGATAGCCTAATTTCCCCTATTCAAAAGAGATTCCAATATCAGTCTCTTGAAAAAAACTAGCCCACCTAAGGGGACCATCTCAAGAAAGCCAGCATTAAAGCATACTAACTCTATGATGGCCTTAACGAAAGAAAAGAAAGCATCAATCCATGGAGTGTCTCAAGAACCTTAAAGATCTTTTAAATAAGCAATAACTCTTTGAAAGAGTGAAAAATTTTTCAAGTATCGGTTGAAGAAGGGATTTCAATTGCTCAAAGCGAAAAAGGCCGGAAGAAGTAAAGCCCATCTTTCAAACTATTATCCATACCACGAAATGCTTGGTTGCATGATCCATGATTGTTAACCTTTCAATCACCTACATAAAAATAAAACATTTTTTTTATAATTATAATTAATTTTAACAAGAATTTTAAAAATATGGCTATACTAATTTAAGCGTCGGAGATGGTACCGATAGGCGCAAACATTTCAAAAGCAAAAATAAGGATCGTATGATCAAAGATTAAGCATAAAAAAAAACATGTTGTATACCTAAATGTATACCTGGATATAAATCTTGATTGATGAGCAATTAAATCATGATCGTAGATCTAACTTAAAAAATAAAAGATGGTGGAGATTACATCTCCTCCATACAGCCTTCAATTGGAGCTGTCCATTTCTTCTCTTCTCTTAGGTCATTTGATTAGACGTTATTAAAATGCATGTACTTTAGAAATGCAAAGTAAATGGAATACAAGCATTTTATAAATGTGAAGTTTGAACAGATGCAAATCAAATGCATTGAAATATTTTTACGCAAAATAGGCAATTACGAAAACAACACATAAAACTTTACTATTTATAAAATTCACAACATCTTGCATTCATTTTTTTAAATATTCACCCAAAAATCAGCATTTTCAACAAAAACCCAAAACATATTTTTCACTTCTGTCAAATTCTCAATGATTTTAATGTGGTATGTACAAATATACAAGTTTCATAGTTAAAGAGAAAATAGAGAAATTGAGTGTTATGTATGTAACTCTCCTTTTCGTATTTGTTACATTACAGTTCAAATACTTTAAAATACAATGAATGTAGAAGGGCAATGGCTGTCGGCAATGACAAGCAATAGCCAATGGGCAATGAACGACAAGCAGTAGCAGCCAATGGTGATAGCAACCACAACGACACCAGCAATGAGAGGCAATGATGGTGCGGACAGCACTATCGAAATATGGGTGGAGTCAATGACTGAGGCGATGGTAGCCTTGGAAATGGCTGAGCTCGATCACGTTGACGAGTTACATTGAGTCGCGATTGACTAAAATGGTGTGGTGCACAATGGCAGGGTCAATGGGAGCAAAGAAAGGGGGTAGTGATGGTTGGCAAGGCAATAATGGTAAGAAATAATGGCAGCAACAGAAGATAGCTAGCTACGGTGATTGGGAAAGGCAGGGTTGCGAGCTCTAAGTTTATGCTCCATTTGCAATTGGCCTGATTCAAACGAATTCCAAATTTGTCAAAAAATAAGCATTATGAGGTACTCAAATCAAACCAAATGCCAAAAAACTAAACAAATGCAAACCTTTAACTTTACACTGTTAAAACTTGCAACCTAATAGCCATTATGAGGTACTTAGACCTAACTACCCAAAAAAAAATTGTATTTAATTTACTTCAAACCAAATGCCAAAAGGTAAACACACGCAATCCTTTAACTTTACACACTTTACAACTTGCAACAAAACAGCCCCTTAATAATTGACAACCCTTAACAGCATTTTGGCGACCAAGATGTCAATATTACTCAATGAATCGTAACAAAATAATGATGTAAATACAAAAGCAAGCTGTGTTGTGTGCATCAAAAAGTAAGCAAATATACATAATGGGCTAGAGATCAAAGAAAGATAGCCTAACTTTTTCCGGTGTAACAGCTTAGCTTAATCTTTCCGGTGATTCCAGCGCCTTCGACTCTTAAGAAGAAAGAGGTTTGACGCAACTCAGCTATCAACTCCTAGTAACTTCTTACTGTTTAAAAAATAAAAAAATAAACTTTTCAAGTTAGTTAATTTATTGTTCTAAAAACGGCATTTTTTACCAAAACTTTTTAAATTGTTTTTGCAAACATCCCAAAACATCTTATGACGTGAAAATAAGTTGAAACAAGAAACTTATTGTGAAAAGAATCTAAATATTCTATACATCCATGATCAAGTAAAAGTTAAAAATATATTTATTTCAAAGATGACATTGGCTTACTTTGAAAAGTACAAAGCATAGAAATCACATTGCAGTAGATGTCATGATTAATATCATAAAGCACTGACAGCAATGCTAGCTGCTCCAGCCTTGCCTCATCCAAACTCAAGAAAAATTATCCTGCTGCATCAGAAGAAAATCATGACGCAACGACTAAGTTAGAAATAGTATGAGGTATGTACGGGTATATTAATCAAGGCGAACTGCTTTCTAACAAAAGAACAGGATGGATATAAAACAATCAATCATAACCTATCTTTAAAAGATCACCTAATTACCTATCTGTAATTGACCTTATTCACTTCTCATATTTAGAAACCCATCCTACATTGTCTTTGAGAGGGGGTCAACCGAGTAAGAGAAAATTGATTTCAACATCACTTAAGGAACCTCCTGACAACAAGGAGCCCTGGAAAATGAAATTTTGAAGGTGCGGAAAAATTAAATAGAAAACACGGGGAAAATGGAAGAGATTAATGCCATGATGTCATCTGGTTGTAACCAAAACCATAAGGATCCCAGCCCGAGTCTGGTTCCTTTCTCTTTAATGGAAGCACAGATGTTGAGTGTTGTGAGCTAGTCTTCATCTGTTCTTCCAACAGATTACTGTGCCCTGGCATGAAAAAATGATTCAGACTTCTGGCTTCCCTATTCCCACTGTCCGTCTGAAATAAACCAGAATTCAAATCCATGCCTAGATTAGATGGCTCAACACCATTTAAACTTGATGGAGTGTTTGCTATGCTCATCAAAAAAGGATGATTTGGAAGTGGTGCGCCATGAGGACCTGCGGAGCGCATTAACTGTGACATGACAGTAGATGATCTGGCTTCTGCCATGAGAGGAATGTTTGAATTACCATAAATAGATGGATGGAAGGGAAAAGCTGGTGCAACTCCCGGTTCATTATAACTATAAATAGGTGGCACTTGATGCACGTAAGGCATCATAGGTCTGCCAATCATGAAAGCATCGTAAGTTAATCCAGATCCCACATACGTCTGATAAACTTCATTGGCATCATCCGTCTTTTCCACTGACTTTTTTGAACCCATGATGGGAAGAACCGAAGAGTTCATTGTATTAAGATTCTGAGAACTAAAATCATCGAGTAGAAAAAGGTTGTCATTCAAGTCAAAGTTATTCATTGAAGGCTTTCTTGAAGATGTTGACAATGTAGAAGAAAGGCTCATACTAATCTTTCGTGGATGATGACTTAGAAGTGATGATTGTAACGATTGTGCTTCCTCATCTCCTATTGAGCTAAGATCTAGCTGTATTCTCGCTGCCCATTCTGAACTTACTTCTACAGAGGAGTCCCTGGAAGGGACGCAATAAGAAGCAGGCAATTCCTTCAGGACAGCAGGATCCAATGCCACATTGCTCTCAATCTCAAGTACATTTAAATCAATTTCTATCAAATTTTCTTTTTGTTTTGAATCTGATTTTGTCTTTCCAGGATCTAGAGCCATTTGAAGAGATGCAGAACGAAAAGCACTCATATCAGCAGAACCTCTCCAAAACGGAGCACCTCCAAATTGTAATGGAGCAGCCCATACAGGAGCTCCATTTGAGCCAGAAACAGTTGTTGGTGCAGATAAATTAACAGGATTGCTTGGGATAGAATTCATTGCACAATCAAAATTCTCAGAAAATACATCCACATTCAGATCAAAGTCGTATTTAAACTTCTGAGTCGGATTGCTAGTTTTCTGATGAGCTGCTGCTTGATCAGGTGATTGCAAGCTTTGCTTCGCTTTCCTATCATCAGTGGTCACTTCCAAATACTTGCAATTGTCATTTTTAGGAGAAGAGACAGAATCAGAATCAACATTACCACTCATCGATCCCTTTTCATTTATTTTTCCACTTACTGGGTGGTCCTGCTTATTTTGTGCAATATCAGGAATTGCAGTGCAAATAATATCTCCTGAACTCATGTATGAAGAAGAGCTGCAAGATTGTTCTCTATAATCAACCTCTCTTTCAACTTCGATTGCAACTTGCCGAGCAACTTCCAACGCATCAAACTCTCCAGATTCAAGATCTAAATCTGATTTTTTGTTCAACGCTTTAGTTACCTTGAACTTAGATATTATGGAAGGATCTCCAAAGAGTAATTCATCGGTTCCTCTGCATTCCTTTAAAATGGATTCATTCAAAAGTAGATTATCTTCACTAGCAATTCCATTGGCCTCTTCTCTCAGTGGGCTTCCATTGTCATATAAATTTTCAACTTCTTTGTCAGAATCCCCTTCAGATTTGAACTCCAATGTTCTTGAATTCTTTGACGTCCCTTTATCAGCACCAATACTTTTAAGACTAGTATCCACAGGCTCCAACAGATTAAATCTTCCATCCAAAGAATCTAGAATGGCTGATGTGGTGCATGCCAATATAGGCCTTTTTGTAGGTGAAGTTACAGCTTGGCCAGTAGATGGCAGTACGCATAAACCATCGCTTTGACTCGAATCATATGACACACCCAGCCCTGTGTTCATTTTGGTGCAAATTCCATCATGAATCTCAGTAGCTGAAGTGAAGCACTCATCATGATCGTTTATAAGGGCCTTTGGAAAAACAGGTGTACTGGAAGGTGGCATTACTACCACAGCAACAGAAGATTCATCAGCAGAAAGTTTTTCATCAAAAGAATTCGAATCTAAAGATGGGGTAGGGAATAATGCACTCTTCTCCTTTTTCTCACTTAAAGTGAACAATTTCATTGTCTGATGTGGCATGGCCACTTTCAAACCATCATCTGTAGTATTTGATTGAAGATTGTTGGGACTTCTTGCTTGAAGTCTTTCATTTCTACCAGAGTCTATCACGCAGCTCCCTTCCTCCACTGCTTTTTGGCATGGAGGACTGTCAAAATTTTTATCTTCGCCGTGTTTAACCTCCGCTGAGGTGGCATCAGTAGAAGGTTTTGAACTCTCAACAAGATTCAAGCAGCCTTTCTCCATGTCTTTGTAATCATCATCATTAATCCTTTCAGCATTCCACCTCGCAAGCAATGCTTGTGCCCTTACCTTGATGTCAGTGGTTTTATGACCACACAGTTTCTCAACATTTAATAATATTCCAGTAGCTTTCAACTTCTTAATAACTACAGATAGTTTCTCAAATAATCCCAATAAGACATTTATCAACCTTTGAAGCACTTTTAACCTTTACATATTTGATGGCGAGTCAATGAAAATCTAAAATATTATGGATTATTTACACCAGACGTAATGCCTTAAGAACCAGACGCCCCATTGGAATAAAAGACTAATACCACAATACATGGACCAAGTGAAACATTATGTATTACACGAAAGGTTAATTAACAGACAGCCAAATTGTAGGTTGGGGGAGCTAGGCAGTTTACTTTATGTCATCTGGAGTGATTTCATTAGACCAGGTTGGGGGAGCTAGGCAGTTTACTTTATATCATCTGGAGTGATTTCATTAGACCGAAATCCTTTGAATGAGCACGTCATGGTCTTGGTATTAAATATAATCAGAGGTCAAGCAGATTATCTATGATCACAATTTAGGCATAGGTTGTTGAAAGATCAAATAAATTGTGTTCATTGAAATTTTAATGGTCAAATCTCTCCAGGAAATTTATCGACATATAAGATGCTACAAGTACACCAACAAATATCTATCATCAATCAATATAGTCTGATGATCAAGATCTAAAAAAAATCTATATAGGTGAATCAAAATTTTAATTGCAAGCTAAAGATGAATTTTCAACTTAATTTGTGTATGTATTTGATTAACAATTTTTTTATTAGGATAACTTAGCTTAAATTATTTTTAAATCTGACATTATCTAGTTTGTTATTGTAAGATGGGGTTCCTTTCTTTATGAAGTTTGTTTAGAGAAATGACCAGATTTATTCACTGTTGTAATTGCCTACAAAGAAGCCCTTTCAAACCAGTGAAATTGATCCAGATACTCTCAAATATTTTACTTTTTCCTCATCCTCTCCTCTCTACCACCGGCTCATGTACCCAATAACTCACAACTCCTTCCCGTTTGTAACACATTTTGCAGATCTACTTCTCACAAGTAGTGTAGCTTCTCCTGCAGCTGCTTGTTGCTTTTTGTAGCCCTGCTGCCCTAGTTTTGCTGCTAATATTTTAACATTGTATCTCCTATTTCTGAGTTTTGCCGCTAACCACCAATCCAAGTTTGCTTCCTCTATTTCTGTAATTTTTTAGAGCTGTTGCTAACAATCAGTCCAGGAAACAGAGAAGAACTATTTGTTTGCTGATTTTAGACAATAAAAACCAAGAAACAACAGCCATTACTAGTTCAAGGGAAGAATCAATAGGATGCTTGCTGTTAACAGCAAATCTGGGAAAAACAGTGAATTAACGGGCCGTTTGGGGCAGCTTATAAGTGCAGTCGGCGTTTTGAAAAAGCCGCTGTCCTGTTTGGTTCGCACTTATTCCCAGATTATCAAAAACGGATTTTAAAATTTGTAAAACACGCGGACCTCGAGACGACCCCCGCGGTTTCGATCGAATTACTACTCCCCTGCCCTTGTACGCATCTGCCCTCGTCTAGTAATTATCCTTTGCATTTCGCATGCCCTAAGCGGTCCTCCTCTACAATCCGGTGTGTTTTCTCTCTTCTTCTTCAGCATCTCAATCCTTCAGCATTTCCTTCTTCGGCATTTCTCTCAACAGGTATAACTATTCGTTCGCATGTCTCGTCTTCCTTCTTCGTCATTTGCAGTCCTTCGGGAAATGCGGTTGGAACTCTTTTTTTTGTTTTTTTTCCTATGGATCTGTAAACGGCAGATAAGAAATGTCCATCATGATGTTTTTTTTTAGGGGGGTTGTGAAAATTGATGGATCTGAACCCGTTAGATGTAGATCCTACTCATTGTTTGTTATAATTGGGCGGTTTTGTTCTTTTCGTTCTGGTTTTCAGTTAGTTTTTTATCTCCTGAAAGCTTTACATATATACCACGCGATCTATGTGGATTTATTACATATCTAAAACCTAAACTTCAATTTATACATATTTGCCCGTTATCTATCCTTCAAAATGTGTGTTTCACCTTATAAATGTAAACATAAAGGAATTGGGTGGTTCTTATATCAAATTCTCCTTTGCTGAATTTTTTTTCCCATATGAACGGAGAGCATATTTTTTTAATGCTTCATCAATATTATTTCCGTTCACATGTCTACCACATAAATTACTTATTTCTCAGTTGGGACATTTCTTGCTATGAAAAGAAATATTTTGTACTTATCCGCTAATCTGACAGAGCTCAATGAGTAAAATTAAAGATACTGGATCATCAGTCACGTGGGATAGAGGGGTCACTATTATATTATGTGATTTATCTCTAAGGGAGGTCGAGGTGGGAAATAGGTCCACCACGTATTTTAACAAAGAAGAGTGACAAAATCTTATGGTTAAGTTCAAGAAAGTGATCGGAAGGTATTATGATCGAATGAAATTGAAGAATAATTGCGATCAATTAAAAAAAGATTGAAAAATATGGAAAAAAAACTGAAAATGGAAAAATCTCTGGTGAGTTTGGCCTGCAAGATAGTTAAGGTCAATGATCCAACATTTCATTTCATTCCTTTACAAATTGCAAACGACCCTCGATACACGTCATTCTTCAAGGTTTGCCTTTAATATGTCATTCTTATATCAAATTCTCCTTTATTGAATTTTTTCCCCTATCAACAGAGAGCATATTTTTTAATGCTTCATAAATATTATTTTCGTTCATATGGCTGCCACATAAATGACATATCTCTCAGTTACGACATTTCTTGCTATGAAAAGAAATATTTTGTGATTATCCATTAATCTGACAGAACTCAATGAATAAAGCTAAAGAGACTGGATCATCGGTCAGGTGGAATGGAGAGGTCGCTATTATATTATGTGATCTATGTCTGAGGAAGGTCGAGGTGGGGAATAGGCCCACCACGTATTTTATGGTTAAATACAAGGAAGTGACCGGAAGGGATTATGATCAAATGATATTAAAGAACCAGTGGTATCAATTAAAAAATGATTGGAATATATATAAAGAACTGAAAAGTGAATCAACGGGAATGAATTAAGATCCAGTAAAACGGACAATTGATGCACCTGAAGATTTATAGTCTGAGAAATTACAGGTATATAAATATTTAATATTATTTTATCTTGTATCAAATTTCACATTGAATTTAATTAACTTCATTAATAAAACTTTTTAATCTATTTAAGGCAGTCTTGTTAGCCAAAAAATTTAAATTTATTGATATTGATCCAGTTTTGGAGGAGAAACTGGATGGCATGTTCCCTATGGTTGTCGCAACAGGAACTCATGTGTTCACCCCAAATAATCTAGGTTTTGGCAGCTCAGCACAGGACATGAAAACCGTGCAGATAGGTGAGTTAGGAGAAGGTCCCAGCCAAGTCCACACAGATGTTCAATCTACTAGCTTGTCAAAGCGCCCTAGGGTAGACAACCCTAGGGTAGACAAAAAAAATAAAGTAGCATTCATCAAAGGCATCATTGACACACTGATTAAAACATGCAAAGCAAGGTCTTTTCCCTGGTAGGACAGCTCCATTGACGAATTTCTCGAAGTCCTCAATACATATCATGATGTTAAAGCAGACACAAGCGACTATTTAAAATACGTGAAGGTGTTATGAGACCTAACCATAAGACAGTTTTTTATGAAGTTGGAACTGTAAAACTGTGTCAAATACTTGAGCTCTTTCATGAATGAATGAATATTTAAGATATTATGGATCTTTATTTCCTATAGCAATGTCTCATATTTTTGTATAGACACTTTTTCAATTGTGGTATTATGTTTTTATTTATCATGTACTATGCACTAATTTTATTTTCTACGATTGTGTCTTCTATGTTTCGTCACAATTTTCATGGTGTACTTTTCATTTTTCTTAGCTAATTTTTTTCTACCATCACTATATTTCTGTCATTGTTATGTACTTTTTTTATTTATCTTGTTTTCTATTGATAAAGTTTATAAATTACCCTTGTACTTATTTTGTAGTATGGATGAAGATGAAATTAATCGCATCCGCAAAGTTGCACTAATCATTATTGTACTATTATTATCTTACAAGCGTCAACCGAAACCCATGTATGACGTTGAGTCAGATTGGAAATAGATGGGTGGGTGAGTTATTACGAGGTCATCACACGCGGTTCTTCAATATGATCTGTATGATGAAAGGAATATTTCTTGACTTGCTTAATGAACTCCGGAGCCTTCATAGGTTGCACAGCTCAACAAGAACGATGCCAAGAGAAATACAGGCAATAACCCTACACATTTTATCTCATAATGAATCAATTAGAGGTGTTATAGAGCGATTCTAACATTCATCAAAAACCATCATCATGTATTTCGCTATCAGTTTAAACTCTCTTGTGAGTTTGGCCTGCAAGATAGTTAAGCACGAGGATCCAACATTCAATTTCATTTTTTTACAAATTGCAAACAATCTTCGATACATGTCATTCTTCAAGGTTTGTCTTTAATATAACATTCGTACATTAAATTAATTTACATTACATACGTCAAAAGGTTTTAACTGTAACTTCAGGATTATATTGGAGATAATGATGGAACACGCGTCGATGCACACTTATCTGGTGCATAGAAGGTTGCGTACATTGGACGGTGCAGCACCCCCACAAAAAATGTTATGATCGTGTGTGATTTTAACATGTGTTTTACATTTGTTATGGCTGGATGAGAAGGGAGTGTGCATGATAGACGTGTTTTCAAGTTTACTACTATAAACGATATACATGATTTTCCGTGCCCACCTTCAGGTGAATCTGAGACAGCAATTTTTTTTTTAGTTTTTTTTCAATTTCTAATTAGTGTAATTAAACAAGTAAAAATTATTTGGTCGACGCCGGATATCACTTACAAAAGAAGTAATTGAAGTTTTATCCAGATACGAAGTATCACATCCTCGATTTTGAAAGATCAAGCGGGGTAGCACGAGGCAAGAAAAATTATTTAACAAAAGGCACTCCTCGCACAGCGTAATCGAAAGAACTTTCGGAGTGTAGAAAAAAAAAGTGGGTTATATTACGTGATATGTCGATTTACCTATTTCCGAAGCAAGTACAGGTAGTAGTTTGCACAATGACACTACATAATCTCATTCGACGGCACCACTCCAAATCAAATGCAGAATTCACCGTCGTAGAAAATGATTCACTTCAGATCCCACCTGAAGCATACGAATATCATGTGGGAAGTACAATGCCACATGAAGAAATTGATTCACACAATGCATACACTCGAGAGAGTGAAGGTGCATCAGAGATGGCGGCTATACGAGAACAAATAGCAGATGATATCAATCAATCGTGAATGAACAATTCATTTTTTATGTTGAAAATTCTATGTATTAGTTATTGTTATGTATTCATTTCTATGTTTTTGAGATTGTGAAAATTTTTATCCGTTTAAGCACAATATAATGTAATTATGAAAATTTCTATTTTTTATGAATATAAATCTAAGAAAGCAAATTTCTTAGATATATAAATACATAGGAATTGGTGTGGTAAATGTATAATTGTATTGATAAGTATGTCTAAGAATTGTATATGTATTATGTATGCAAAATGCATAAGAATTGTGTGGTAATGTATGTAAGGCTTGTATTTCCTGCAGAGTTTAATGCACTCCTTTTATATTTTCTATAGTTTCAGCATTTTCAAAAGCTGGTTTGTTAGCAGTTACTTTTATTAGCATTTCATTTACATAGGGCTAGCAGCTACATTCATTTGTTGGGTTAGACAAGCAAGCATTTTATGTCTTTCTGAAACATTTTACAAAAGGCACTCATACTTTCATTTGTTGGGTTAGACAGGTAAGCATTGTTCATTATGGATTGTTTTGTATGAAATTCTATGTTTATGTATTGTGCTATTCTGCCTCCATGCGTTGCAGAATAAAATTGCATAATTCAAACATTGCACTTTGGAATGATACTCTTATACCACCTAGATTATAGTATAAGTTCACTTCTCACAATGAGCTGTAGTTTTATTTATGTGAATATCTGTGAGATGTTAATAATGAAGTTTTTAGATAGAATAGAAAGAATTTTTTAAATCACACTGAGCTGCAACTGTTCTTTTTGTCATAATGGTTCTACAATTCTGAAAAAGTGTGGTTGCAGCTTGGAGGACCCTCCTAATGAGCAACCACTGTTTATGTACTGTTTAATGCCCTAAATTGTTTTGGTACAAGTTTGGTTTTTTTGTGTTTTATGACTTATATTTTGGTTATGTATGTTAATGTATTTCTAGTGTCTACATATGTATTGTGGTCACCTATTACTTTAATGACTATTAATTCTCCTACAGAATGTTAAAGATTGTTTTTTATATGGATACTTCTGTATGAATACTTCTATATGAATACTTTTATATGGATACTTCACATTGTTTATGTGATACTTCTATATGGATACTTCACATTTTTTAGAGTCCATTTCATTGAGATCATTTTTCCTTTGATTCATTTCCGTAGATTATTTCTTTAATTTTGTCTGTTATGTCATTTCTATATGAATACTTCTATATAGATCAAGGTAGATTAGAGCTTGAACATGTGTTTAATATTAAGAATGAGAATGGTTATAGATTTAGGGAGTCAGAACATGTGTTTAGGGTAGAACTGAAAGAGTTCTGCAATTTTTTGTTCTATACTGCAGCAAGTGGGAAATTTGTTATATCTGAGCTATTAAATTGTTTCCCAATTCTATATTCAACTCTCTCTTTAATTATGCATATTAGTATGAAAGTTAAAGTGATGTCAACTATTGTTTTGACATTGACCTGTTCTTGGACAATGACGTGCAGTAATTTGAATATGATAATTTGTCTTGAGCATAATAGCAATGAGCTATCTAATAATAGCAATGCATTTGAGTGTGAAGATATCTCTCATTGTAGCTTGGATGGCCCTTCTTTTAGGGCAACTGCTGCTTCTTTTAGGGCACTTCATATGAATTATTTGACTACTTTTTTGGTAGTGCAAAAGGAATGGTAAACTGCAATTTTTTTACATTTATCCAGGAACTTTAAGAATTACTTACCCACCTCTGCTTATGAATGTGTTGTGGATTTAATAATCATGGGGGTGGATTATTTTTATTTAGGTCTCTTTTTTGTTTGTTGTTAATATTCATGTAGTTTATGAAATCTGAAATTTTATTGAAAATAGTGTGTTGGTGCAAAATATTAATGTCGGGGAAGTACACTGTTTGGTTCCAGCAACTCTCTTACAGTTTGGTCTGTTGTGAGGTTTTCCTGCTATTTGGAGCAACCTATGTTCAGATTTTTAAATTGCATTATTTTCAATTTTCAGTAACATATGTTCAGTTTTCCTACTATTACATGCTTTAAAGTATTTTCAGGATGTGAGGTTTTCTCTATTCAAAATGTGTTTGTTCAAATTTCAGGGATTTGAAGAAAGTTACCTGTTGTGATGCTTAAATTGAGACTACATGATTTGGTTAGAAGTTACCTGCTTCAAATTAACTATTTTATATCTGAAAGTTGAAACATGCTCTTCTTTCCTTCGAATTACCTGTTGCTTCATTTAGGTGCTTCAAAGTACCTGCTGCTTTAATTTGTTTGAATATATGGATTTATGAAGTTGATTTGCTATTACATATTCCTGAGTAAATGCAAATATGTTTGGATATATGAATTTATAGACCAAATGCAACTATAAAGATTTAAGTGCTACTAATTTCTTTTTACTACTAAATCTACTGATTTTATTGAGATAACTGTAGAGCGGTTTAGATGGCCACAGAAATTTATTGTTGTCAACTGTTGTCTTCATACTTTGGTAAGTATATTTTCTATATTTCCTCAAATTTTTTACAGATCTATTCTCTTTTTAATAATTGGAGGACGATGAGTTTCAGATATTCAGGAAAGTCCGGAAAAATTGTGTCGGTGTGGGCTACCGTCCTTGCTACTCACATCACCCCAGCAGCTACGAGAGGCAATTTTACAGGTGCCCACGATGGGCACAAGGACAAGAGGACTGCACTTTCTTCAGATAGGCCAATAATACGTCTGTTTCTATGATATCCAAACTGGACTCCGCTGCTCGGAGTTCGTCGGTATCACAATTTCAGAACACCGCTTCTGGTTCAAGTGCTTCCATTTCTACGGTATCCCAGTCGAACAGGTTTGCTCAATGTTCTGGAGTGTCATATCCAGGCAGCATGGGTCGTGATATGCTGTTATATTTTAAAGTCAACATTATAATTTTTTCTTTGTAATTTTAACATGTTATTTTTTCTTCTTTTTTGTCTCATTATAGTACATATTAGTATGTTAAGATGTATTTCACTTTTGTTTAGATAACTGTGTTTCTGTGATGTGACCTGAAATATTTAAATGGTATAAATATTTTGTATTTTCATGTCTTAACATTTGAATTTTAATTTTAAGAATATTTGTATTTTCATGTTTTTCAATCTTCACATTTATCTCCTATTTATGATTGCATTAAGAAAATTTGATAAATTTATAAAAAAATCTGAAAATCAGTTGTTTACAAAACGCACAAACCAAACAGTTAAACAGTTTATCCAGAAAAGGGGCAGATTGGTCATTTATCAAGAATCGGCTGCTTTCTAAACGCACAAACCAAACAGTCAGTCAGCTTATCCGGATCAGTTGGTCATCAGCAGATTATCAAGATAAGCTGCTTATTAGCATAACCTGGATAAGCTGCAGCTGCCCGAAACATACCCTAAATTGTTAACCAACTATGAAGTATTCAAAATCAATAAAGAATTAATGTAGCCCATAATAAGTAAGAGACTAAGGGCCTGTTTGGGGCAGCTGCAGTTTATCCAGCTTGCTGATAAGAAGCTTATCCTGATAATCTACTGATGATCAGCTGATCCAGATAAATTGACTAGCTGTTTGGTTTGTGCGTTTGGAAAACAGCTGATTCTAGATAAGTGATTAATCTGCCCATTTTTTGGATAAGTTGTTTAGTTGTTTGGTCAGTGTGTTTTTGTAAATAGTTAATTTGCATATTTTTTTATAAATTTAAAAAATTTTATTAATAAAATCATAGAGGGGAGATAAATGTGAAGATTGAAGAACATGAAAATATAAAATAATCTTAAAATTAAAGTTAAAATGTTAAAACATAAACATACAAAATATTTATATCACTTAAATATTTCAGGTCACATTACAAAAGCAAAGTTACTTAAACAAAAGTGAAATACACCTTAACACACTAATATTTACTATAATGAGACCTAAAAAAAAAAGTAAAAAATAACATGTTAAAATTACAAGAAAAAAAATTTTAATGTTGACTTTAACATGTAGCAGCATATCACGGCTCATATTGTCCAATTTTGACAATCCAGAACCTTAAGCAAACATGTCCAACTGGGATACCGTAAAAATGAAAGCACTCGAACCAGAAGCGGTGTTCTGAAATTGTGATACCGACGAACTCCGAGCAGCGGTGTCTAGTTGGGATATCATAAAAACAAACTTACTGTCAGCCCACCTGAAGAAAGTGTAGTCCTCCTGTCCTTGTGCCCACCACAGGCACCTGTGAAGTTGTATTTCGTAGTTATGTGGCTATTGTGACGTGAATAGCAAGGAAAAAAGTCCGCACGGACACATCACTTCTTCGGACTTCCCTGAATATCTGGAACTCATCTCCAGCAGTTATTAAAAAGAGAATAGATTAGTCAAAAATTTGGGGAAATATAGAAAATATACTTACCGAAGTATGGAGACAACGGTTGCCGACAACAAATTTCTATTGTCATCCAAACAACTCCACAGTTATCTCAAAAAAATCAGTAGATTTAGTAGTAAAAAAAATTAATAATACATAAATTCATATAATAGCATTTGGTCCATAAATCCATTTATTCAAACATATTTTCATTTACTCAGAAAGCACGTAACAGTAAAGCAACTTCATAAATTCATTTATCCAAACAAATTAAAGCAGCAGATACTTTAAAGTACCAAAATTAAGCAGTAGTTAATTTGAAGGAAAGAATAGTATGTTTCAACTTCCAGGTATAAAACAGTTAATTTGAAGCAGGTAACTTCCAGCCAAATCATGTAATCTCAATTTAAGCACCACAACCGGTAACTGTCTTCTAATCCCTAAAATTTGAACAATCACATTTTGAACAGATGAAACCCCACACCCTGAAAATACTTTAAAGCATGTAATACCAGGAAAACTGAACATAGGTTACTGAAAACTGAACATAATGCAATCTGAAAATTGAACAAAATACAAACAATAAGTGCCCACCATACATATGTAGTCACTAAAAATACATTAACATACATAATCAAAATACAAGGCTTAAAGCACCAAAAAATCAAACTTATAACAAAACAAGTTAGGGCACCAAACAGTACATAAGCAGCAGTTGCCCATAAGGAGAGTCATCAAGCTGCAACCACACATTTTCAGAATTCGAGAATCATTATGGCAAAAAGAACAGTTGCAGCTCAGTGTGATCTAAAAAATTCTTCCTATTCCATCTAAAAACTTCATTTTTAACATCTCACAGATGTTCACATAAATAAAACCACAGCTCTTTGTGAGAAGTGGGCTTATGTTATAATCTAAGTTGTATAAGAGTATCATCCGAAGTGCAAAGTTTGACCGATGCAATTTCATTCTGCAACGCATGGAGGCAGAGTAGCATAATACATAAACATAGAATTTCATACAAAACAGTATATAATGAATGAATGTTTGTCTGCCTAACCCAACAAATAAAAGTAGGAGTGTCTTTTGTAAAATATTTCAGAAAGTCATTATAAAATGTTTGTCTGTCTAACCCAACAAATGAAAGTAGTTGCTAGTCTTATGTAAATGAAATGGTAATAAATGTAACAGCTAGCAAACCAACTTTCTTAAATGCTGAAACCATAGAAAATGTAAAAGGAGTGCATTGAACCCTGCAGGAAATGCAAGTCTTACATACATTACCACACAATTTTTATTCATTTACATACATAATACATATACAATTCTTAGACATATTTATCCATACAATTATGCATTTATCACACCAATTCTTATGTATTTACGTATCTAATAAATCTGTTTTCTTAAATTTATATCCACAAAAAATAGAAATTTTCACAATCACATTATATTGTGTTTAAACAGATAAACATTTCCACAATCTCAAAAATATAAAAATGAACACATCATAGAATATAATACATAAAATTTTCAACATAAAAAATGAATTGTTATTCACGATTGACTGATATCATCTGCTATTTGTTTTCGTATAGTCGTTATCTCTGATGCACCTTCACCCTCTCGAGTCTATGCATCGTGTGAATCATTTTTTTCCTGTGACAAGGTACGTCATGCATGGTACTCGTATGCTTCAGGTGGGATATGAAGTGAATCATCTTCTAAGACGGCAAACTCTGCATCTGATCTGAAGTAGTGTCGTCGAATGAAATTGTGTAGTGTCGTTGTGTCAACAAATACCTGTACTTGTTTCGGAAATGGGTAAGCCGGCATATCACGTAATATAATCCACTTCTTTTTCCATACTCTGAAAGCTCTTTTGATTATATCGCGCGATGAGTGTCTTCTGTTAAATAATTCTTTCTTGTCTCGTGTTACCCTGTTTGATCTTTCAAAGTCAGGGATGTGGTACTTCGTATCTAGACAAGACTTCAAATACTTATTTTGTAAGGGATATCCGGCGTCGACCAATTAGTATTTACTTATTCAATTACGCTAATTAGAAATTGAAAAAAAACTACCAAACAAATTTATTGTCTCAAAATCACCTGGAGGTGGGCACGAAAAACCATGTATATGATTTCTAGTAGATAACTTGAAAACACGACTATCATGCGCACTCTCTTCTCATTCAGCCATAACAAAGTTAAAAAACATGTAAAAATCACACAAGGTCATAACATTTTGTGTGGGGGAGCCGCACCGTCCGATGTACGCAACCTTTTCTGCATCAGATAGGCGCACATCGACATGTGTTCCATCAATAGCTTCAATACAGTCCTGAAGTTACAGTTAAAACCCTTTAGCGTATGTAATGTAAATAAATTTAATGTATGAATGTTATATTAAAGGCAAACCTTGAAGAATGACATGTATCGAAGGTCGTTTGCAATTTGTAAAAGAATGGAATGAAATGTTGGATCATTGAGCTTAACTACCTTGCAGGCCAAACTCACCAGAGATTTTTCCATTTTCAATTTTTTTCATATTTTTCAATCTTTTTTTTAATTGATCGCACTTGTTCTTAAATTTCATTCGATCATAATCCCTTCTGATCACTTCCTTGAACTTAACCATAAAATTTTGTCACCCTTCTTTGTTAAAATACGTGGTGGACCTATTTCCCACATTGACCTCTCTCAGAGATAAATCACATAATATAATAGTGACTCATCTATCCCACGTGACTGATGATCCAGCCTCTTTAGCTTTATTCATTGAGTTCTATGAGTTTAACGGATAAGCACAAAATATTTTTTTTCATAGCAAGAAATGTCCCAACTGAAAGATAAGTAATTTATGTGATAGACATGTGAACGAAAATAATATTGATGAAGCATTAAAATAATATGCTCTTCGTTCATATGGGAAAAAAATTTCAGCAAAGGAGAATTTGATATAAGAACCACCCAATTCCTTTATGTTTACATTTATAAGGTGAAACACACATTTTGAAGGATAGATAACGGGCAAATATGTATAAATTGAAGTTTAGGTTTTAGATATGTAATAAAATAAATCTAAATAGATCGCGTGGTATATATGTAAAGCTTTCAAGAGATAAAAAGCTAACAAAAAACCAGAACAAAAAGAGCAAAACCACCCAATTATTACAAGCAATGAGTACGATCTAGTAATTTCACATCTAACGAGTTCAGATCCATCAATTTTCGTAAACCAAAAAAAAATATCATGGACATTTCTTATCTGTCATTTTGCATATCCACCTAAAAAAACAAAAAAAAAAAGATCCAACCGCATTTCCCGAATGACTGCAAATGAACAAGAAGGAAGACGAGACATGCGAAGGAATAGTTATACCTGTTGAGAGAAATGTTGAAGGAAATGCTGAAAGAGTGAAGATGTCAAAGAAGAAGAGGGAAAACGCACTGGATCGTAGAGGAGGACCACTTAGAGCATGTGAAATGCGAAGGATAATTGTCAGACGAGGGCGGATGCGTATGAGGGCAGGGGAGTAATAATTCGATCAAAAACGTGGGTCGCGGGGGTCGTCCCGCAGTCCGCGTCTTTTACAAATTTAAAAGCTCCGTTTTTGATAATCTGGGAATAAGTGCGAACCAAACAGGACGGCGGGCTGCCCCAACTGGGCCCTAAATCAAAGAGGAAACATCTTCTAAAGCATGAAATAGCACTCAATGTAGATTTAATTGATTAATAGATCAACAAAGAACATCCAATAAATTTTCTTAATTTTTTTTCAAAGCTCTAATAAGCAATTGTTGTGAACTTAATAAAATTAATGAAAAGTAGAGCATTTCTAAAACCTCTTCAACTTTCCTGGCAAACAAAAGAAAATGCAACCAAATAAGTAGTGTTTTCTCTACTTTAGTTTCACTTCATCTTTTGAATATCATTCCTCTCCATTGTGTAACTCATAGACTACTTCTTTATCACGATGAATATGAAAGATCACAAACAAAAAAAGTGACAAATGCTTTGCTCTTACATGCTCCAACTCTTCAAAATTGCAAGCCAGATCGCTAGAAAATATGAGAAGTGCTGTGAAGGATGGCCATTGTGGTGACCATTCCAAAAAATCTCCATGCTTGGTAGAAAATCTTTCGGCTAGATACAGTCTTCTCTCATTTTTATCCACAATTATTTAGATTTGATTTGGATAATCCATTTCCTTAGTTCTATTTTAAAAATCTTTCAAACTTCAACTTAAATATGCATCTTTTGATTTTTATTTTGTAAAAAAGATTCATCAATAACATTAGGCTTGGAGAAGTTCTAGTTCTAATAATGCAATAAAAAAGTATCTTAACTCAGCGTGCTACGCTTTCTTTCTTTCTTTCTTTCTTTTTTTCTTTTCTTTTTTTTTGGGCCAACCTTATTTGGTAGTGAAAAAAAGGGAGATTGAAATCGAGCTAAATACACTAATGGTCAGCTCCTTATTTTAGCCCAAAAACCTAAGTTTATAGGTGAGGGGATATTGGGTGTATAATATTACAAAAGTAGAGGGTTTTGAAAATTCAAGATTTTGGTTGGCTAAAAAGAATGCAAAAAAAAAAAGTGGGGTTTTAAATTCATCCTTTGTAAATTATGGATGTATTTTTGAAATTACGTGAATCAATCATTTTCAAAATAAACAAATACCGGGCCTACACGAGTTCCTATCATGACCTCTTCTCCTTCATACATGATCAAAGTAGTCAATCCCTACCTCGAGCGAGCTCCCCTCAAGATCATTGTTGCTCCTTCACTCATTGTTGATCCCATTGGTACGCCCCCATGTGCAATCCAGTCAAGATTCATCCCAAGTGAGCTCCCCTCACGATTTACTCTGCTCTTTACAGTGTTGTTAGTCCTGTTGGTACCTCCCCAAGCGAGCTTCCATCACAATGTGTTTCAACAGGGCCCTACTTACAATTTTGTCTACTCCTTCACACGTTGTCACCCTGTCAGTGCCTTTCCATGTGAACTCTCATCGCATTTCATCCTGAAAGTCCTCCTAAGCGAGCTACATCCCCGCACTAGCAAGCTCCATTGTAAAGATGTGCAAGGTTTTTTTTTCATTTTTTTCTTTATTTTCATATTGTTTTTTATTAGTTCAAGTTAAACAGAAAAAAAAAATCCCTAAATTCTAAATGAATTGTATTGACAAAACACTATACTTAAAATTACCTTGAATCCTAAGATCTATCAACCAAACAACCACTTAGAGTATTTACACCAACATATTTTTAAACCCCTTATGTGAGAGTAAATTCTCCCTCATGTGCCTTAACAATCTTGCCTTCACATAAGAGCACTCCACATCAATTATCCCCCCTCCCTCCCTCCAACAAATCTTAACAACATCGTCAAGTATCATGCACCAAAAAACTTCTTCAACCACGTGATAGTAATGTAAGACTCATCTTCTCTTGAAAATTGTTAAACCATGATAGAAAGTGACCTGGTCCTATGACAGCAAGAAAGTACAAGAAACAAATGGCCCTTATTGAATCATCGGCTCTAACACTATTTGTGAGAGTGAACAAAGGAGAATCAAAATCGAAATTGCAGTCAAACAATATTTTCAACCCAAATAATTAAGCATGTGGGTAAGAGTAAGTTTATCAAACTATTTTTGATAAACTTTTTAATGAAGTTTCAAAAAATACGATCGACCATAGTAATCTTAATATAGTTAATAATAATAAAATGTTTCATGTAACCGACCCACATAGTGGGATTAAGGCTTTGTTGTTATAAGAGTAAACTACTTCAAATTTCTAATAACAAAACGTTTTACATCATCTCACATGCCCTAACAAATCTTAACATTCCTTCAATAAAATGTCAAACTCTAAAATTCGCATCAATACATCCAACCAAAAAATAATTAAAAAATGCATTAACTTAACATAAAAGCAAATAACAAGAAATAAATATAAGACATTGCACTTAATTTGCTCCATAATCTTAAAATACATGCAAGCATATAATCCATTAGACATGACGGCACCAAGTGCACAATTTTATTAACAGGAATTACATGAAAAATGGCAAGCCTTTGATTACTAGTTTGGAATAAAAACATGGAAACTTATCATCTAACTAGAATGAAATGAAACTTGTAATATTATTTAACTACTTTTAGGAGGTGTTTCATAGAGCCTATTAATAGGATTTATCACCAGATTTACTAGATCCAACCGAACGCTAAAATGTAGGAGTTCCATGGAATTATGAATTTTCGGATCTAAGGCCCAAATTTTGTCTTCGATTCAGCATAAATCCGGATTTACTAAATCTAGGGAAGGGGTATAAGATTAAAGGATTTAATAAATCCTACTAACACTAAATCTTACCTGCAGCCAAACACCCCCCCCTAGCTTCTTTTGGAGGAAATCTTATTTCAAAATTGGTTGAAACAATGAAGTTAATAAAGAATGGGCATCGGCATCCCAACTCTACTAGAGAGACTAAGTTAGAAGATAAAAAATTGATGTAAACTGCAAAAACATACTCGAATTAATCGAGCCTTCCTAATTAATTTTTATCTGTCGAGACGTGACTGAGATGGAAATAAAGTTGTGAGAATTAATTCTAATTTCCTTAATTAAGAAAATTAGAATTAATTAATAAATCCCTTAAATTAAGGAAATTAGAATAAATTTGTAATCCCTTAAATTAAGGGAATTAGTTAAATAGTTTCCTAGTTTTTCTTCTTTTAATCTCATATATAATACTTTGTATGATCAATTCAAAAGAGGTGTGAAATACAAATTATTTCTTTGATTTCCCACATTATCCTCAATTTTAAACAAAATTTGACCAAACCTGCTACAGAACTACACATCTTTATTAAAGATAACTTTACACCATGTCATTCAGTTTCCTAAAAGCATAACTAACTAGTAAATATTTAAATCAAAACCTATCCCTTTTGTTTACCTGAAGGGCACCCCTTGCACCACCTAAAAATTCAATCACATGATTGGGGAAATTAAGCCGATAGAACAACATTTTGTACACAACACGGTAAAAAATTAAAATTTTTAATAAAATAAAACGAGGATCATGCATCACCAACATAGAAAGATAAAAGCCTGCATACTATTAAGCTTGTAGGCACTGAAATGCCCTCTTGTAGAACAATAAAAATCAAAGTTGAGCATATGCTAATCAGTGATCAATACTTAATATGAAGAAGAGAAGAAATATAGACACAAGCTACAGGCACAAGAATATGGAAAATTATTATAAATCATGTATAAATTTGTGGAATACAAACATGTTCATTGGTATACATAGGGAATAACTGATTTGGTTATACTAGCGTTGAATTGGACATAAGCATACAATAGCCAAAAGAAAGTTATAACCCTAAGGATTTGCTTAATTAATATTATGCAAGAAAATAAATAAAAACCTGTATATAATACACATCCTTAATAATTAACCTTGGTAAGTATGTTATAAACCAGCATATCTAATCTCCCTATAAATGGACTGTCTTTTAATGCACAGTTTGGTTAATAAACCACTTTACATTTAGAAACATTCATTATATAAAATACATTCTTTAAAACTGTCCAACAGATGCACCGAAGGTGATAAGCCATCTGAAAATAGAATACTCTAATTCAGCTCATCAATTATTTAGGAAACAATGGTCTTTAAAACTCCCAATCATCATAAGACAGCTTTCTCATCATTCTAAAGCATCTAATACATCCAACAATAGAAACACCAAAACAATAACACAGGTAAACCTGTAACCCCAAAAATCTAAAGGAGCAGCAAGCGATCAGAAAAAGTTCAGCGTTGCAGAAGATCAAAACCCACGGCATTCCTACAGGATAAGGCTAATACAGCTAAATAAAGGTAAACGGCGCCATTAATCAGATCACTCCTCATTATTTCAGTTGTGACTCAAATATCCCTGAATGTACTCAAAAACAACATAGTGAAGCTAAATTGAGCTAATCAGGTCCTGCAAACCGTCAATATGCATAGAATCATAGAAAAAATAATCAATCTACCAAAGTGCCAAATCCCCAAAAACCCAAAAACCCACACGCCGCAAACTTTGAAGCAATGTCGTTTGCAAGACGATGAAAATAAATAAAATAAATTAAAAAAAAATTGTTCGCGGACTTTAGGACCAATCCCTACCCCACCCGCTCGTACGCCAACAAAGAGGGAAAAAAAAACAAAAAAAAACAGAACATTACAACGAATAAATCATCCAAATTTAATGAGGAGAAACCCTAGAAGTTGCCAACCTGTTTTCGTTCACGATCGCCACCTTTCCTCACCGAGAAGTTCTCCCTTAACCCTTTCCCCTATGTCCCTCTCTCTCTCTCTCCCTCTCTCCCTCTCAGAAGAAGAAGAAAGTGCCCAAATGGCCGATCTATCTTCTCTTCTCGTTTCATTTTGACAATTTCTTTAATTATAAATGAAGTAAGTGGGTCCACCAAGGTCACGCGACAGGCGCGTGCCAAGGGTTATGGTATTTATATATCTAACATCTAGTCTTAATGTGATATTCTCTTTCAAATCACACAATTCTTATATATTTATTTAGGTATCAACACCTAAACATTCATAAAAAAGAGTTGTTTGTTTGAGCATTTCAGGCTGAGTTTTAATCAACTAAACTCTGGGCCACATTTTTGGCGAATTTTTCCCTCAGGATTCCGGACGGTTCTCTACGTCCGTAGATCATTTAAATTCGGCATTTCCACGTAATTAAAAATAATAATAATAACGCAGCACTGAAACCCAAGTCGGTCTGATGTCCCCGCGTCTTTCTTGTATCCCGCCTTTTAGAATGTCGAGAAATATGCTTCGAAAATACATTTTGGGAATTTTTCTGCTAGGGTTTTCGTTGTTCGCTTTGCTAGGGTTTCATATTTCCTTCGTTTGATAGCTTCGAAGTCATAACACGATGGAGTTAGATGATCCGAAAAATACGCAAGCCGAAGAGCCGACGAAGTCAAAGAAACAGAGGAAGAAAAAGGAGACGAAGAGGATGAAGAATGAGGGCATTGAAGGGGAAAACTTGTCCTAGTAATTGTCTTCTTTTTTCCCTGTTATTTTTTTTTCGATTATAGGTTATGTTTTGTCGTTTAGTTATCTTAGAGGGTATACGGTTCAGTGTTGAAAGTTTTGGGAGGTATTTTCAACTTATTTCTTGGTTATTCATGGTTTATTTTGGAATTTATTCCTTGGTTATTTTTAGATTATTATTAGATTATTCTTGTGTTACTCCGAAGTTTAGTATTTATTGGCAACCATTTGCTTAGGTTATTCGTGGGTTGTTTATAGGTTATTTATTGGGTTTTCGCAGTTTATTTGTCGGCTATTTTTAGGTTATTCGTGTATTTTTTTTAGGTTATTCGTCGGTTTTTCCGCAGTTTAATCTCTGGTTATTTTTAGGTTATTCGTTGGTTTTTCGCAGTTTATTCATCGGTTATTTTTAGGTTATTCGTGAGTTATTTTTAGGTTATTCATCGGTTTTTCACAGTGTATTTGTGACCAAAGAAAAATATGTAAAAATTTTCATACATATTTTATATTGATTTTGATGATATTGCACTTTAAAGAAGGGTATTTTTTATGTTTTGTTGCAGGTATGATGAATTATGGTCATTGGATCAAAAAGATGCAAAAAGAGCGAATTTGGAGCGAAAAGAACCAAAATATGAAGATTTGAACTAGGGCGCCGACGACAAAATTTTTTCGAGAGTCCAGATCAAATATTTTAGAAGGCCCGCTGACAAAGCCCTCGAGGCCGCCGACGGCGAGATCGGCGGTTGCATTGAATGTGGACGATTTTTGAAGGGATGCTTGGGCAACTCTTGAAAACTCTTCTACATCTTTAAAGGAAACAATTTGGAAGCTGAAAAAGGGGGGTGTCCGCTGAGTCTTTCTTGTTTGTGGTGCCCATTAGAGTGTAGAGAGTGGTTAGTATTGTGAGGAATTCTTCGAGAGATTGTAAGAGTGGAAGGAAAGTGAGAGATTTCTTCCTCCTAGCCGCTTCGAAGAAGAATTCCGTGTGCTGTAAAGAAAGGAAGAGATTCAGAGAAATTTTGAGAAGTTTGCTTAGGGAGGAATTGGAGAAGTGTTATTTACTTGTTGTAGTTTGTATGACATTGCTTTTATATATAAATTCTGAGTTCTGTTGTATCTTCCTCATGAGTTCTGAGAAGTTTTTTCTGTCTTTCTCCTTGTCTTGAGATTTTGTGAAATAGTGATTTGAATTGATTGAGCAAAGTGTTTCATTCATGGAATTGAGTGCAAATAAATATGGAAATACATATATATATATTACTGGGCGAAGAATTGAAGATTCCAGGGTGACAGACTAAAATTCTCAATTTGGTCATAGTGTTTGGAAACTAAAGCGAGAGTTAGCCTTCAGGCGAAGGGAAGTGGGAGTTCTAGAGTGAGAGTCAGTATCCTCCTAGCCTAACCATAAATTTAGGGATTAAACCTAGGATCAGTCAGTGTTC
Organism: Phalaenopsis equestris; assembly: GCF_001263595.1. Taxonomy (NCBI): domain Eukaryota; kingdom Viridiplantae; phylum Streptophyta; class Magnoliopsida; order Asparagales; family Orchidaceae; genus Phalaenopsis; species Phalaenopsis equestris. The sequence continues at coordinate 162,461 of NW_018165365.1, forward strand.
TTCATAGCACTCAGAAGAGGGTAAATAATAGGATTGCTTTTATTTGGCACATACAATATTTAATGCATCTCATTCCCTTACATTATAAAATTCACTAAATAAGAATAATAGTTTTTAATATCTTTAAGTTCTCCAAACTAATTCATCCAAAAAGGAGTTATCTTTAGAATTAATATTTGCATTTAGGAATAGTTATTATCATTATATTTAACATTTGCATTTAGGAGTAGTTGTTAGATAAAACAGCATTTTAATCGATATTACAACCTAAGGCCTGATAGTAGTATGCTAGAAATTTAACTAAGGACCTCTTACCTCGCTTCCTCCAGGACTCCATTAGAGCCTTGTATTACCTGAGTGATACGTATACTTGCATTTATATCATTGTGACTATATATAATAAATAAAATTAATCTAAAAATAAGTCCGCATTAAGTTTTTGGTGTTGTTGCCGGGGATTAAAATATTCAAGTAGTGGTGTCAACTTCATGAAGCATAGCATATAAAAAAGTTTCATCAGTCAATTAGGCTTGGATCTAGTTTGGATTGATCATATGAAAGATGAATTTCAGTTTAGAATTGAAATTGAGGAGGATTGAGGCTAAATTGATGGACATTCGCCAGTTATTTTTAGTTTATTCGTTGGGTTATTTGTAGGTTATTCGTGGGTTATTTTTAGATATTCAACAGTTTTTCGCAGTGTATTTGCCGTATTTTTAGGTTATTCATGGGGTTTTTTAGGTTGTTCGTAGTTTATTCACGGTTATTTTTAGGTTATTTTTTTGTTATTCAAGGATTAGTTAAAAGTGTATTCTCAAGTTATTCTTATGTTATTAATCAGTTAATTTTGGGTTAATATTGTTTTAGTTGATATCCATGTTGTTGTTGGTTACTGTCTGTTATTCTTGACTTATGGATGAGTTATTGTCAGCATTAATAAAATGTATCTTATTCCTGTAGGTTGATGAACAAGCAGTCTATGAATTGCAGATGCCGTCCATCAACAGTCAGAGAAGTGTTAGACCAGGTTTGACCAATTGTCTCTTAGGAGCATGGTCAATTATGGGAAAATTGAAGCTAAATTACTTTTTTGAACTACCCTCTATCCTCAAGATCACATCCTAACTATGCACATATTAAACTGTTGGGATATGGATAGATTGACATTCAGAATGGGGGAAGGAGCTCAGTTTTGATGCAGACCAAGTTGTTTTGTTGATTGACATGCTTAACAGAGGACCTACAGCAACTTGGGACAAAAAACTCGTCAGTGGTGTGGATGTCAGGCAAGAAAAGAGTCAATTGCTGAAGGGGTCTCTCGGAGAGCCATCTACTTCACTTGATTAACTTATTATTAAATTTTTGTTGTCTAATTTATTTTTTCATACCAACAATTTTAGTGTACCTAAAGGGTTCTATTCATTTGCTGAGAATTTAAATAATTTTTCTTCATTTAATTGGGCCGCAACAGTATGTAACCACCTCATTGAGCAAGTTAATGCCTGCGTCATCAAAATAAGGATGGGACAGCCGTTGAGATACTTGAACGAATTTGTTTTTCTTCTAACTGTTAATCTATTATCCAAACCCAATCATGAATTATTTTTTTCTTATTTGGTTAATATGAATTTCTGATTTATTTTTGTTTCTGTAGCTGTGGTTTTATGAGCGCATAGTCGTGTAGCCCCGGCTATTTCTGACGTCAGACCTCACATGTTGAGGTGGCCAATAAATACAGGTTGGAACCCTACAATGATTCATTTAGTCTTTCAGAGGCTGACTACTGTACATGTGAATAATATTAATTTCTATTATAAGTTCATGGTTATATTTGTTATTTCACATCATTTAGTTATTTGTTTTACTAAATGTACTTGCAGGTTATAGATTCATTTATCGATTTAAGAGATGACGAGCACAGTTTACTTGCCCCTCGAGTTGATCGGATCTCCTCTCCTGTAAAGTCCATTCCAGAACCCGAAACTCACACTGAACCACTGACACCATATTCTAACATTGCTATTCCTTTTGCCCTGAGTCGCAGCATCCCATAACTTACGCATTCAGAGTGATATTCAGGGACCAATATGGGTTTTGTAGAGATCCGTCAAATTCTCAAGGAGCAACACAAATTTTTATTTCAATTCAAAGATTTTGTAAATAACATATTAGATAATATAGAGTATACAATGGTGGAGGTGAAGACCGACATCAATGAAATAAAGAAAAGATTAAATAAAGTTTACATGAAATCTCCTGTTGATTCTAAAATTGATGGGAAGAAATAAAGCCCAGCAAGGAAGAACAACCACCTGCTTATATGGAGGAAGCGGGGGAAGAATAGCCTATAATGAGAATTGTTGCATTTGATGAAGCTGCAGCTGATATTGAAATAGGAGAAGAAATAAATAAAGGTGATGAGGAACATGGAAAGAAAGACATCCATGAAGACCCTCTTGGTAGCTTAGCCTGAAGGATTAAGTCTAAAGGCATCAGAAAAAAGAAGGCAGTAGTTTCCTCATTCATTGTAGCAAAGAGAAATAAAGCGATTACCCAACCATCTCCTCAGATCAATGAACCTGAGGAATAGGAGGCGGAGATCAATACAATAGAGGTGGTTGAAGAAAAGCAGGAGGAAGAACAGCAGGGAGCAATTGTTGTATTCAAAGGTGCCCTCCTGGGTGTAGTTCATGCAACACAGACAGTTGTGGACTGTTCAGCCATTGAGTTCCCTAGCAGAGAACTGACCGACTTTTTGTAAATCGACAAATACAAGAATTTAATGGCGTTACTAGAAGATTTAATTTCCAACAACGGCATTCAAAGACTTGATCGCGACTTTATAGATGTGTCTAATTTGATTAAGATGTATAAATATAATATTTAATAATGTTAAAGTCGAATTTGTCAACGCAAGTATACGTATCGCTTAAGTAATATAGGGCTCTAATGGAGTCCTAGATATCGATCCCACAGGGAGTAGTTTAGAATTACGGACTAAGACCTTAGAAAAGCAATATTTTAATCACAACAACGATGTTCAATTTGCTTATTTGTCACTAATAAGCAATTAAAATAAATAGATAATTTTAATAACTAATAAATAACTAATGATATAAAATAGGGTTTAATTATGATATTCAATATATAAGAAGCATCTTTCTCCTTGTCAAGAAAGTATAGTGAATGGATAAAATGAATTAGTTCAGTTTATATTGTGTCAAATATGAGCATACTTATTCTTTACCCTTTGGTCCAGACATATAAAGAACAATGACTAATCTTATGCTTGTTTACTGAATCTGAGGCAAGGCTGGGAGAATACCGGCTCTCACTTCGAAACTCCCATGTTCCCCTCACCCGAGGGCTAACATCTACACTTCAGCACCTAAACAATAGGACTGAATTGGGGATTTTAGTCTTTCACTCTAAAATCTCCAATTCTACGCCCGAGAATAATATTTCCCTATTTATTTGCACCCAATTTCTAAGGGCTTTGACCTCCCTAAATCTTGGATGTAATCTTCACTTTAATTGTAAAACTCAACATATTTTAACAAATCAATTGACCAGATTGAAAGTAAATTAAGATCGAAGTGATCATCGCAATTTCTTAAACACTACTCAGAACTCATGAGGAAAACACAACAAAACTCAGAATTCATAAATAAGATTAAATTCATACAAACTACAACAAGTAAATAACTTATCTCTAAATTCTCCCCAAGAACACTCCTCGAAGTTCCTTTAAATCTCTTCCTTTCTTTACAACACACAAAATTCCTCTTCGAAGTAGCAATGAGGAAGAAATCTCTCACTTTCCCTCCACTCTTACAATTTCTCGAAGAAATCCTCACAATTGTTACACACTAATGGAACCTCTCTAACCTCTAGGGCTTTTCTAACATCCAGAACCTTCCAGGCTCTCCAGGACCTCTTAATTTTCGGCCAAAATATTCTTTTAAAGTTGTGGATGAGTTTTCCCAAGAGTTGCCTAAGCATCCCTTCAAAATTTGCCCTTACCCAAGGCTGGAGTAGGCATAACCGTCTATCTCTCCGTCGGCGGCCTCGAGGGCGCCATCGGCGGCTTCTGAAGATTTTGTCATGTAATCTCGGGAAAAACTCACCGTCGGCGGCCTCGAGGGCGTCGTCGGCGGCCCAGGTCAAATCTTCATAGGCGGCCTAGTTCAAATCTTCATATTTTTGTCCTTTTCGCTCTAAATTCACTCCTTTTTTTATCTTTTTGCTCCAATGACCCTAATTCATCATTCCAGCAACAAAACATAAAAAATACCTTTTTTTAAAGTGCAATATCATTAAAAATAATATAAAATAGGTATGAAAATCTCAACATATTTTCCTTTGGTCAAGAACTCATACTCTCACACATGCAAAAGGTCATAGATACCTGCTTGAAGAAATACCAAGCTAAGTAAGTAAACTCCTAATCCTTTTTTTTGTCTACTACCTCAGTCCTGTATTAAATCTAATAAAAATTATTTCATCAAAATGCAGAGATGACATAATAATTGCTATGGGTCATATTCATGTAAGTCGAATGTGCATTAAATCACTTTGGAATAATCAAGAAGTGGGCACTAAACATATTAATATGTTTGTCATTGGATTGAAAAATAGAAGGTGTCAGTCACCCGATACTTTTAGACTCTTTTTATACGTCTCTCCAGCACACTAGGTTAGCATCAACATTTCCATCAATGGTAGTGATTCATGCTCTTGTTAAACTTATAAACTCATTTAATTTGTCCATGCAGATGTACAGAAATGATCCATTGTGTGGTTCGAGCAGATGTCATTTTAGTTTCAATAATTAATAATAGTCATTGGACTCTACTTGTTGGGAATAAGAAGGAACGCAAATGAAGATTCTTTGACTCATTGCCTAATAAAATGCATTTGGGAGTCACCTGCGACGTGGTAAGCAAACTAAGCCTTAGTTCATTTATTATGTAAGCAACTTGTTTCTTTGTTTATGCTTTCAATGATTTAAAATATCATCTCTATTACCAGATTAAACATCTTCATAAGGAAGCCGGGAAGCTTTCCTCAATGACCCGACTAAATGGGATGTTACCACAACCAGAGGCCTTCCCACATAAAATAATAGTGTTGACTGCAATATTTTTGTTTGTAAATGTATAGAAACAATTGCACAGAAAAACAGAATTGATTGGAAAGATAAACAGAGCTGGCAGACTGATATGCCTCGGTTTAGGGCAGAGCTTGCATATGAAATTTGTAGATATAAATTATTTGGATGATATTTTTATGGTTGTATTTTTCTTTAATGCTGGTAATAGCATGTTAATAAATATGATTGATTTGATTTTGTTAATGATTGAATTATTCATATGATAAATATGATTGAATTCATTAGTGAATGTCTGTATGATTGTTTGTTTTGTTGCACTAAACTATTACTGCATCTGACTTTGTATTTACGGACTTATGCATAAAGCTGAAATTACACTTGCAATAATCTGAAAATATCATAGAAATAATCTGAAAATACCCTAGAAATAATCTAAAAATAACCTAGCAATAACCTGAAAATACTCTGACAATAATCTGAAAATATTATAAAAATAACCTGAAATAACTTAGCAATAACCTGAAAATGCCCTAGCAATAGCTTGAAAATACCCTGGCAATAATCTGAAAATATCATAGAAATACTTAAAAATAACTTAGCAATAACCCGAAAATACCCTAACAATAATCTAAAAATATCATAGAAATAACATGAAAATAACATAGAAATAACTCTAAAATAGCCTACCAATAATCTGAAAATACCATAGAAATAACCAGAAAATAATCTCGCAATAACCTGAAAATAACCTAGGTTATCGTCGTGGTATAACTAAGTTATTTTCAGGCTATTCTTAGGTTAGGGCTGGGGTTTTGCTAAATAATTGTCCGGTATTGGTATGTTATTTTCAAGTTATTCTTAGGTTATTGTTGTGGTTTTGTTAGGTTATTGATGGGGTATTGGTAGATAACAAGTCAATAACCCAACTATAACCTAAAATAGCCTAAGTGATGTTCCCCTAATTGCTAGGTTATACATAAGTTATTGTTAGGTTATTTTTTTGCTACTTAAGGATTACTGCGGGTTATGGCTAGATTATTGTTGGATTATTGTTGGGTTATTGATGGGTTATTACGTTATTGCTGAGTTATTGTTAGATTATTGTTAGGTTTTTTCTTGAGTTTTTGGCCAGATTATTGCTGGTTTATTATTGGGGTATTGTTAGGTTATTGATGAGTTTTTGGCCAAATTATTGTTGGATTATTGTCGAGATACTATTACAGGATTACAACACAATTGTTGTTAGGTTCCTTACAATAGATTCAATGCAGATTTATATATTACAGTACACATAACAAACAGATCAAAACAATCATATGTACACAAAAACCTAAACATATATTACACTAACATATATTACACAATTCTTTACAGATATTGTAAGTGTTCATCGTTCTGTTAATAAAAAGGTCATATTACATATAAATCTAATGTCTTCTTCTTGCAAATCAAGTATCGAAGGTGTTTGTCTCAGTTGGCTTTGATCTCACTAATGGAATGCATCATAATTGAGGTTTATGTTGGTTTCGGTGTGACATTTTCCTGTTGTAAATAGAAATGAATGTTCACGACCATATTTTAATGTAAAATCAGAATAGTAGTGTGTGATTTTGGTTTTATACCTGACTCAGAGTATGTGACACTGCAATCATATTTGCGTCGTAATGAATCTGCAGTTCTTGGCTCGTGTATGCTTCTTGATCCTTTCCCGCATGCAGTGGTTCAATTTAGAGAAAATTAATGTTACGTAGAATAATAAATATAAGGAATGTAGAAATATATACTCTTAGCTCTCTTATTTTTTTTTCCAATATCCTTTCAACCTCGCATTAGATATACCTTTAAGTCACATTTTTGCGGGATCATTCACATTTCGCTCTCTGTTATGTGATTCCTTCTTTTAGTTTTTTTTATTTGGTTCAGGATCTTTCATATCTAATATATCCTCAACAGATAGAGATATTGTTTTTAATGATTTCAACATATATGTCTCGGTGCGTTCATTTTCTTCTGCTTTATTAATTAGTTGGTAAGCAAACTTCTGAGCGTGTGACCAAAATAGGATTCCACTGGAAGTTCTGCCGGACATTTGAGAGTCCTTCATACGTTTGTATCCAAAACTATTATAGATATTTTTTTTGCCTTATCAGACTATCTCAATAACAAATGTTTCTCAGAAATCTTTGTTAAATTTACCGCATTAAGAATGCGTAGAGAGTGGGCGCAAAGCAACCCCATCATTTCAAATTTCCTGCAACTGCAGGTGATCTCACAATTAACCCTATCAAATGTAACCATTCAGGTTCTACTTGTGTCAAGATTATCCAAATTCTTAACATAGAATTCAGATGTACTATCAACTGAGAAATCAACAATTAATCCACATAGCCCATGCAGTAACTCTTCCTCAAACATGGAGTAGAGCTGCTGGGTGTAATATGTAGTAGCTTGCCTCAACAATGGGCTTATTTTAACCGCTTGTAATAATATTCTGAGAGCTTTTAAAGACTTCATCCTTCTCATTCCTTCTTTAAGATTTCATAACATTTTCAAGACCTGGAAAGCAATCAGTGAGAGAACTAGTGAGCTTAGATACACTATGACATACATTATTTGTGGACTCACTTCTTTGCTTAGATAATATTCTCATTCTGAATATTTTTTTATTGAATGTTGTTGATCATTTATGTGATATATGGTACAATGCATTTAGTTACACGTTGTTATGTAGTTTTCCTCGCACAATCATTATAGCCCAAGTATCTTCAAACTCTTCTTTGGAATCACACTTCTTCGCCAAACCGCAATGAACTTTCAACAAAAATTTCTTATAGATATGTCATTAGCATAGTCTATGTCTTATGAGCGGAAGACAATCATCAATGACTCTGGACATCGCTTGATCCTGATCTGTAAAAATTATAATTGGATGTTTATCATTAATTATTTGAATGAATGTTTTGAATAACCACTTAAAGGACTCTATCATCTCTTCAGATAAAAAACCAAATCCGAAGAGAACATTTTTCCGAAGAGAACATTTTATTTTGTCGATGGTGGTTAATCCCTACAAAAGGAGCACAACATAAATTATACTTATTCAAATTGTACCTAGTGTCAAAAAATGACGACATCCCCAAAATAATCATAATCAAGCCTGCAAGACCCATTGATCTCGTTACTATATGCAACAGTATAACAATGACTTTAATTATAGTTTTCACTTATATTTTCTTATTTTACAACAATGTTAAAAACTTGATCTTAAAGAAAATAAAAATTTAACTATTTAATTTACATATATTGGGATACTACGCAAGTATATGTATCGTTATCAAGTAATATGAAACTTTTTGATTAAGACATGAATATTGAACCCACAGGGAGAATACACAATATACACTTTTGAACAACAGCTTTCTATTCTAAAAATACAATGACTTAAAATACAAGTATTTTTTCAGTATTCAAATTCAATTCTTTTTGGTATTTTTGATATATTGATAGAATAGTGACAATTTAAAAAGATAACTTGAGTTTATGTAAAAGAAAAGTATCAAATTTGAAAAATAAATTTCTCCTTATCATGAACCAGTAATAAGTATAGGAATTCTGTTATGGAAGTATGCTAATTTTTTTGTGTCAAATAACAGCAATTATATTCTTTATCCTTACTAGAGATGCTATAAAGAACATTGGCTAATTTAAAGTTTGAATAGTTTTGAAGACCGGTTAGGCATGGAAGATGCCAGCTCTCCAGCTCTCACTCTACAGTTCCTTTGATTCCCTCCACCTGGGGGCTAACTTCTCGTATTAGAACGTAAAACAATAAACCAATTTGGGGGCTTTAACCTATCACTTTTAAGTCCTCTAATTCTACACCCTTCAAAGTTTATTTCCCTATTTATTTGCATTAAATCATATGAATTGCATTCTCATTCATACAACCTCATGTGATTCTTTTCAATTGTTGACTGAGACAATACCATCCCGGTTCTTACATGTTCTCACAACAAATTTTAACATCTAGATGGACCAAATCAAGAAGTAAATGAAGTACATGGATTTAAATCATCACAACTTCTTCCGACTTTAAAGATCAACACTCTCCACAACTTCCATCCAACACTTTTAATTTCTTATCATTTTAATGAGAAAGATAAAGAAAACTACTCAGAATCCATGGAGAAAACAAAACCACACTTTAATTTAAAAGTAGTCTCGATTAAAATCAAAAGTAGTTTAAAACAGAAGATAAAAACTTATCTCAAATCCTCCACCAAACTCTTGAAGTTTCTTTGAATCTCTTCTCTTGTACAACACTCTCAACTCTCAAAACTAAAAATAAAAGGAAAAAGCAAATTTTGTAGTGTCTGAATCTCTCCACAAGATTCTCCATGATCTTCTTCTCAGGACTCTAGCACTCTCTCCCTCTTCAAGCACCCACTTCAAATGTAAAAACTTCCTTCTTTTATAAATCTCCAAAAGGTGCATTGGAAACTCTTCAAAATGTGTCCACATTCGATGAATCCTCCAAAGGATGGCTCCTTTTAAAAGTCTTTTAATAATATTTTTGTTCTTAGTGGTCATAACAACCCTCTTAAGCCAATAGGTACCTCAAATACCTCTTCAAAATTTGGCCAAATGAAAAAAACCGCCAAATAACTGTCTTTGGTGCTTAAGCGCGGGAAATCGGGCGCTTAGGCGTCGCATTCTCTGTTTAACCAGTGCTTAAACGCCAGATCTAGCGCTTAGGCGCTAAAACACTTTAGCATAATTTTGACGTCTTTGCTCTAAATTTGATCATTTTTCACTCATTTTAACAGTTTTCATATTTTTACTTGTACCTGAAAGAAAAACACACTAATACCTTCCATTAAAGCGCAATATCTCAAAAATAGGTATAAAAATGTGTTTAAAAACACTATATATTATAGGTGTATCACCCATCACTCCAGAAAAAGCTTGTAAGTCTACCCTCCTCATCACTTTGAAAGTTTCATGCAAACATGTTATCCTTAGTTTGTCACTCCATGAATAATTGTAAGCGAGAGTTGGCATCACCTTGTTCAATTCTACTTTTTCTTTCCCTTTGAATAAATTTGTAGGCATCTTGCCTCGTACATGTTGACCTCACTTTTGGGTTGAGGTCTAGAAATTTCTTTAGTAGCCTAGGTCTAGTCATAGGACTTTCCTACTGACTAGTCTTAAAAAACTAGAAAAGGTACCCTCACCATTAGAAA
>NW_018165365.1:177596-178372 GCF_001263595.1 Phalaenopsis equestris
TCTTTTAAAACACCACAAGTCCAATTAGGACTAAGAATTTGGCTAAGTGTTCTCAATAACACTAATTTGCCCCTAAAGGGTCTTCATCAATATAATTTTCGAATTAAAAAGACAAATGACATTTACCCTATTCTTAGGGATAATCAAGACATCAATATTCACTGAGCATTAGGATATTCAGGATGAATTATTAAGTAACGTAATAAAGTTTAAATGAACCCAAGGCTTTTTACCAGATATTAAGAAGGTTGCATGGATCTGCTCCCTACTCTTAACTTGGTGAATACCTTAGGGATCTATTAAACTTAATATGTTTTACTTAATAATATTATCCTTAAAATTTAAGGACTCCCAATACACAACATAGAGTTAGGAAGATTTCCATTACTTTACTTTTCCAGCTCTATATACATAAATGCTCTGACATGCATTTTGAGTTTCAGGTGGTGGAACGAGAAGACTCGTCAGGTACACTTTTACAGTTTACAGCGTTTTACAGTCTTTCTTGTACTTTTCTACTGCTTTTCTTTTATGCTTGTACCATACTTATTGCATAAAAAACACTTGCATGTTAGAGAACAAAACAAAACCAAAACCAAAACCAAAAACAAAATTTCAAACAAAAATATTTCACAACGTTCAAAATATAAGATAATTCAAAATTTAATCACAAACATCACCAAAAAATACAACTTTAACTAAATTAATACGTCTCTATTGGAAGATCGGAAACGCCTTGGAGGAGGTAACCTACGGTTGCTAACGAGGCTTCCCAC
>NW_018165365.1:179130-194307 GCF_001263595.1 Phalaenopsis equestris
TGATCGAGCCTCACCCTCAATTCTTGTGTTCATCCTTCGGGATAGATACAAGATTTGAGGTAAAGCGCTCTTTCATTTAAACTATGAAAATTATGGGGTCAGTTTGACTTCATCTTTTTCAAAATTAAATTTTTTTTTAAAAAATGTCCTTCCGAAGCGGGCAACGGGATTTCAATTCCGATGACCGAAAGCTTCTTACGGGCAAACTCCACACCAAAAATAGTGCCGACAGTACAGTCCAAGTTTTTAACTCCCCCAACCTCCGTAGCAAGGAAATTAAATGTGTCCGTTGTTCTAATCCCTGAACTAGTCATCTATCTCAACAAATCTCCATTTAACTCGCTAATCTTCTGACTGGAACGTAGAAGGTGCTTGTCACCGGATTCCGCCAATGGGTGGTTATGATTTTCAATAAATTTCTTTATTGTCCAGTTGCCATCAACATCAATAGCATAGCGAACCATTGCTTGACAGCCAGTTCTTGTATCCACTTTTCTGTACGCACCGTATTGGCAACCTGTGATTCTCTCTTATGACCTGCTTTTCTACAAATATAATCTTTCGATTTAATTTTGCTTGGATTTAGCCCAGTAACTGTTGTGGTCCTTGCAGACAGTGAAACCCACATGATGTGCATAAGTGCAGTAGTGTTCGTAAGCCTCTGCCTCATTATAAACAATAATATTAAGAAAACTATGAATAATTGGATCATTGCAATCATTTCCTGACCCAAGTAACTATAAATTTGAATTATACCACAGAGATAGTCAGATGTGCAGATAATAAAGATTTTTTTTAGGTTATTCTGGGGTTATTGTTGGGTTATTATCAGGTTATTAGGTATTTCTTCAACAATAACCCGCAAATAATCCCAAAATAACATGATAATAACCCTCAAATAAGTGTAAAAGTAAATGAAAATAACCTAAGAAAAACTCTAATATATAGGAGTCCAAAGTTATTCTAATTTTTTTAGGTTATTCTTAAGTTTTTGTTGGGTTAATCTCGCGTTATTAAGTATTTCTAAACTCTAATAACCCGCAAATAACCCCAAATAACGTGATAATAACCCTAAAATAACTCTAAAATTTATTGTTAGATTATTCTCAATTATTGTTGGGTTATTCTCGGGTTATTGAGCATTTCTTCAAAATAACCCGCAGATAACTAAGCCCTAACCATAAAATAATCCAAAAATAAACTCACGACAATCCAAGAAAAAATTGGAAAACGATTCACTTAAGCAAGACATCTCACCTCTGTTCCAAACATGTTGACATTATTTTCGTAATTCATGCTCCTTATTTCTTCATTAAGAGAGAAACCTATCTCCATCAAAGAAGCAAAGTGACGATAGGACTGCAATGACTAAATCTTAACAGAGCCAAAAAAACGCTTTTTGGAAACCTTATTTTTCTACTGTAAATGGCAGAATAGAAGTTTCTGAGAGACCGAGGCATACAAATCCAAAAAAGAGGAGGGAAGACGCCGAAAAGGCGGGATAATACAAAAAAGACGGATACTCGAAAGGCGCGGGGACATCAGGCCTGATCGGGCTTCAGTGCGACGTTATTATTATTATTATTATTATTATTTTATTACGTGGAAATGCGGGACCCGCATTTCCACGTGGCCGAATTTAAATGGACTGCGGACGTAGAGAACCGTCCGGAGTCCTGAGGGAAAAATTCACCCACATTTTCATTATAATCATGACCACAAGGTATAGGTCAAGTTTGTGTTCCTTTCGTGTTAATTTTCTCGGTTTATCATGGTCATTTTCAATCGCAACTTAGCTCTCGTGTTCGCCTTCTCTTCGAAAGAACGCCGCACGATCTTCGCGACATCGAGAAACCCCAAGTAAGAACGATCGCGTCATCCTCCTCAGCCTCTCTCACTTTGCACATCGAAATAAGCATCCTTCCCCGTTATTTTATGGAATTTTTGTAATTTTAAAGTTTTCATATTACTAAAGCCAAACATATAACCCATTATTTTATGGGATTTTTGTAGTAGAAATGTTTTGATCTATTTTTGTGATATAGAAGTTTTAATACTACTAAAATCAAACACACAACTCATTATTTTATGAAATATTTATAATATTAAAATTTTAATATTACTATAATCAAACGCACATTCATTATTTTAACGACTTTTTATATAAAAGTTTATTAAATTCATCCGTTTAATTTTAAGAATATTAAAGTTTTGAATTTTAAATATGTAATTTTTATAATTCAGAATAATGTGCATGAAAAAAACCCTTTTACTTAATAATAAAAAAAATTATCAAAACTAAACGACGAGAATACATATTTGTTATTTGGGCACGAGGCTCCTAAAGGCAGAGTTTGGCTGCCGCAAAAGATTTACGTTAGTAGGATTTACAAATTCACGGATTTTGGTCTGTTCACGACGGAGATGGAGCAAACAAGAAACTGCAACGTAAATTCGTGTAATCTGCCTCTAGTCAGATTTGATAATTCTGAATTTACGTCATAGTAGAGACTGAATGGAAAGGAAAAGATGGAACAGGAGAGATTTTACTTTAACTAAAAGTTGGATTTGGTTTTTACTATTTTTGGTGTTTGGTTGGATTTAAGTGAAATTAATGATTAAATCCTATTAAAAGTGTGCTACCAAAAACTCCCTAAAGAAGAAATATAGTTTCCGCTTCTTTGAGAGAGAGAGAGAGAGAGCTATACAAGAAGAGAGGGAGAGTGTTAGGAGAGAAACTACTCATTGAGGAAAGGTGGTGATGATGAACGAAAATAGGTTGGCAACATCTAGGTTTTCTCCTCATTTATGGTTAATATTTATTTTATTTAGGATAAGTACAAAAAACATTGAATTTGGATGATTTATTCGCGATTTTGTTCTGCTTTTTGTTTTAATTCCCTCTTTATTGACGTATGAGTGGGTAGGGTAGGGATTCATCCTAAAAGTCCGCAAACAATTTTTTTTAAAATTTATTTTCTTTATTTTCATCCATGCAAACGACATTGCTTCAAATTTTGCCATGTGTAAGCTTTTGGGGCTCTGGCACTTTGATAGCTTGATTTATTTTTTTCTTTGATTCTACGTGCATCGACGATTTGCAAGACCTAATTAGCTCAATTTAACTTAAGTATGTAGTTTTTTTTTGTGTACATTCAGGGTTATTTGAGTGATAGTTGAAATACTTAATGAAGAGATTTGATTAATGTTGTTGTTTACCTTTATTTAGTTGTATTAGTCTTATCTTTTAGAGCTTAACAATATCATGGGTCTTGATCTTCTGTAAAGTTAAAATTTTTTCTGATCAGTTGCGGTCTTTTAGATTTTTAGGGTTACAAGTTTATCTTATGTGTTGTTTGGGTGTTTCTATTTTTGAATGTATTAGAGGTTGTAGAATGATGATAGAGCTGTCCTATGATGATAAAGAGTTTTCAAGGCCATTTCTACCTAAGTAATGGATGAACTAAATTAAATATTCTATTTTCAAATGGCTTATCACCTTTGGTGCATCTATTTAATAGTTTTAAAGAATGAATTTTATATGTGGAATATTTCAATATGTAAATCGGTTTGTATTTTTATTAATCAAATTGTCCATAAAAAGACATTTCATTTATAGGGAGATTAAATACACTAGTTTATAGCATATAGACCAGGGTTATTTATTAAGGATGGATATTATATACTGTTATTCATTTATTTTTTGCATAGTATTAATTAAGCAAATATGTAGGGTGTAACTTTCTTTTTGCTATTGTATGATTATTTCCAATTCAACGTTGGTATAAACAGATTAGTTCTTCTCTATGTATACCATTGAACATGTTTGTATTTCACAAATTTATACATGATTTATAATAATTTTTCATATTCTTGTGCTTGCAGCTTGTGTCTATATTTATTTTCTTCTTCATAACTAGTATTGATCACTGATTACCATATTTCAATGCCTACAAGATTAATAGTATGCAGGCTTTTATCTTTCTATGTTGGTGATGCATGACTCATCCTTTTTTTATTTTATTAACATTTTTTAAAATTTTTATTGTGTTGTGTACAACATGGTGTTCTATCGGCTTAACTACCCTAATCATTTGATTGAATTTTTTAGGTGGTGCAAGGGGTGCCATTCAGATAAACAGAAGGGATTGGCTTTGATTTAATTATTTATTATTACTTTTACTTTTAGGAAACACAATGTCATGCAGTTTTGTAGTAGATACAGTCAAATTTGGATAAAATTGAGGAAAATAATTAAGTAGGAAGGCTCGATTAATTTGGGTATCTTTTTGCATTTTACATTGATTTCTTATCTTGTAACTTAGTCACTCTCATAGAGTTAGGATGCCCGTTCGTTAGTAACTTCAATGTTTTTGCCAATTTTGAAATAAGATTCCCTCCAAAAGAAGCTAAGGAGGTGTTCTGCTAAGAGTAGGACTTAATGTTAGTAGGATTTAGTAAATCCTTTTATTGTATACCCCAACCCTAGATTTAGTAAATCCATATTTAAGCCAAATCTACAACAAAATTTGGAACTTTAGATCCAAAAATTCATAACTCCATGGAACTGATGTATTTTAGTGTTTGGTTGGATTTAGTAAATCTGGTGATAATTCCAATTTAAATACTTTATGAAACACGTCTCAAAAGTAGTTAAATAATATTAGAAGTTTCATTGCATTCTAGTTAGATGATAAGTTATCACGTATTTCTTCCAAATAAGTAATCGAAGGACTACCATTTTTCATGTAATTTCTCTTAATAAAATTGTGCACTTGGTGCCCTCATGTCCAATGGATAATATGCTTGCATGTATTTTAAGAGATTATATATATATATTGCTGCAACTATATTGCTAAATTAGACTTAGGGTGCTTTTGGGAGACCTTATTTACAGCGGTGGCGTTTTCAAAACGCTATCACCTGTTTGAAAATCACATTTCTACCACTTTTCATAAAACTCTGTTAGGATTTTTGTATTAGACGCAATTTAATACCATCGAAAGACGAGTATTGCCCTTCGTCTCTAATTTCTCAACGAGCGGCTCCTCTGCCCTAATTTCGCAACCAGCGGCTCCTCAATCCTGCACGACGTCGCAGCAGTTCGTCTCTTCGCTTGATCCGCGTCTCCCTCCATCTTCGGCAATCGTTCTCACCGGTAACCCATATTACTTTTACTCTTCGCTCCTCTGCCGCTCTTCTGTTTGTAGTTTCCCGTGAAAATGCCGCTCCAAAGGGTCTGATCTTTTGCGTTTTTTTTTGTGTCATTTGCTGTGGAAGGATTTGGGTGAATCTAATTTGGTAGAATCTGTTAGTTCTTATTTCAACATAATCTCAAGAATCTCCTTAGGAAGGCCTTGTAGAGAGTACAAGAGCAATTCTCATAAAAGAGCATAAGGAATAGATCATATAAAAGAGGTCCTCAAAGATCAATCTTATCAGGCCCTAAGACCTCTTATTCGTAAGGATGGATCTAAGCTATCAGAGAAAGTAATATTGATTTATAATGTGAATCATTGATTATAGTATCGTATATATATTTTGAATGTAGTTGTATATATATTTTGAATTCTTACACAAGACTTGATGTACTATTTTATATTACAGCACTACTTCCTACTCAGACGATGACTTGAGACGGATTCCGGCGTTGCAAGGCCTCGAATTCCCAACAAAACCAGAGCTAGATAAATCTTAAGAATACTTTGTATTTTCATGTTCTACAATCTTTACATTTACATCAACTTTCTGATTGATTTAAGAAGTTTGGTAAATTTATAAAAAAATATGTAAATAAGCTATTTACAAAACGCACAAACTAAACAATTGCAGCTTATCCAAAACAGGGGCAGATTGGTCATATTTCCAGAATCAACTATTCTCTAAACGCACAAACCAAACAGTCAGACAGCTTATCCGGATCAACTGCTTATCACCAGATTATCAGGATAAGCTGGAGATATGGATAAGCTGCAGCTGCCCCAAACAAACCCTTAATTAGCTTTGATTCATTTTATGAGTTGTTTGGTTGATAGGTTTAACGTTGTAATGTAATGTAATTATATGAATTTTAAAAATTTTAATATTTCATATACTGTAAATTAAAAATACAATGATTTTATAAGGAAAATTAAGTTCACCACATACAATTTTAATGTTCCTGTAAAATCCATTCACATGTATAGTATGTCTACCCTAGAGCAAAATTTTCTTTTGTATGATAAAAATAAGCCTTCCCCGACTTTCTGTGATTTGCAAATTTTAATACGGCAGAGCTATAATCTAAACTAGATTTGGAGGAAGCATTATATTTTTATGAGAATGGAAATTGGATTGCTCGGCAGAGGCATTCATGTCTTCTTTCACTGACTTATAAGTATGAGAGATTATTACGTCCGTCGCCCGAACGTCGAGCCATGATATAGCGGATGTAATAATTTTTCTATAAATAGAGATGAGTTATGTTGTTGGCATTCCATAGAAGAATTTTTGAGAACTCTATTTCTATAGAATTATCCAAGGGCTATTGGAACTATAGTGTAGTTTCCACTTCACCTATAAAATTGCTTGAATTTACAATTTAGTTGCACATATAATATTTTTTTGGGATGCAAATCATACAGAATATTATGTAATTTTATTTTATTTTAATTTTTTTTGGAAGGTAGATTTAATTTTACATAGTTATGTAAATATAAATGAATATTTAAATGTTAAATATATAAGCTTATACAAATTAGATGACATATAGGTGGTTAACATGAAAAATAAAAACTCTGTATTGTAGTTACACGCGGCCAATCAATGCAAATGTATTCATAATACAATATATTTACTATACTCTACATGCATCTAATCAAATAGAAAAAAGAATTTTCCTGCATTTAATTTACAAATAATCAAGCAGCTTTAAACTATTCAAAGTATATTGTGATTAGAGTCTTCTATAAACCTTTTACATTGTATTTCATTTTAAGCAAATAAAATAGCCCATTAATATTTCTTTCATATTACTTCATTTTTATTCAAGAAGTTTACTAATTTATTTTCCAAGTAATAAGATAATTATTGCCTTATATGAAAATATATTTTGTATTTCAAATAATAATATATACCCAATAAATCAATTAACTTTCATTTTTAATTAAGTTACTTTCGTATACCTGTTTTAAGATGCTTGAAATTCAAGGTAGTGTAATTGAACCTTTATGTGTAGGGTGCTTAACTTTTTTAATTTAACTTAACAACCATTAATTAGGAATAAAAAAATCAATCACATAGAAAATTAAAATTCAAAGCTTTCATTTCAATTTTTAATACCTAAGCCTTTTTCCTTGTTGCAATAAGCTTTCATGCGCATGGACCACAAAAGACCCTCAATCGAGCCTTAAATTTGTTTAACACTCCTACCGTGGATGCTTCCTATGTGCGAAAAAACTACATGGGCCCTTCTTCATGTTCAGCTCGATTAGGGCACATGAAGTTGTGATCTTCCTTCTTCTCCCTTTCACAAGAAAATGACGCACGATGAAGGATCACTTGAGCTTCCAGATTAATAGGGTCAAGTTTTAGCTTCCAGATTGCCCACTATTTTATTGTCAGTGTGCAAAATCGAAATGTTATAAAATTTAGAAGATAGTTTTCACACGAGAGTTTTTATGTAAGTATATGTATCGTTTCAAGTAATATAGGATTTTCTTTTAAGATCCCTTATAGTATACTACTATCAGCCCATAATTTTGAATGTCGATTAAAGTGATTTTTCGTAACAACTACTTTTAAATGAAAATCTTATATATAAAGATATATATTTTTTTTGGATATAAATATAACTTTTATGGATAAATTGGTTTGAAGAATTTTAAGATGTTAAAAGCTACCATTCTCATATAATGTTCTAGATAATGTGTAGGAATGAAATGCTTAAAATATAATGTTGTAAGTGACAAATAGAAACACACATATTCTTTACCCCCTCCCGGTGTCAGCAACGAACATTGGCTAACCTAGAGTTTTTCACCAGTTTATGTAGTAGTGCTGAGTAGATACTCACCTCCCACTTCCAGGTTACCCGTTGTGCCTCTCTATAGGACCCACTGTGGACCCTTACGGTAAAAAATCTAGACCGAATTGATAAAAAAATCTAGTATGTCACCCTAGAAATATGAATTCTACGCTCATCAAAACTTATCTTCCTATTTATTTGCACTGCTCTCAGGTGGACGCAACGGCTCTGCCCAAGATGAAATATGGTACTCACCAGTTGGGTGAAATCAAAGCCCTCTCGGGTCATTATGTTTTGCAACAGATTTTAACCTCACAAGTGATCAGTTTGTAAAGTCAATTAAGAGCCGTTGAAAATACAAATCACATTAATGAAATAAGAGAATATCTAAGCAAATCTAATTTCTGAATATGCATATATTTCATTGCAAAAAAAAAAGTAAAATGAAGATAATGACATAAGCAGTAAAAGAATTGATAGAATTAAGTAAAAAATTATGTGTCAACAAGGAACATATGTCGACCTACCCTCTTTCAAATGTATAAGTATGTTTACTACTCTATTAATTTTATGCAATTATCTGTCACCTAGAAGCATATAATAAAAACAAATCATTAAATTATATTTTCTTAAAAGTTGCACTGCCTCATAAACTATTTTATTAACTAACCGGTCAATATGAGTGCACTCAAGTTGCAAGATCACTGATTTTTCGAGTCTTAATTTCACATGCAACAAATTTTAACATAACTTATTGTCACTTAAGTTATATCAATGAAACAAAGGAGATATTACTCATCACATGAAAATAAAAATAATTCTATCATGAAACAAATTTTCCTACATATGTCACTACTACATATTAAAAGAAAAGAGTAAGGAAAACTACTTACTAAGCATGGATAAAACACCATTAAAAACTTCGTTTAAATAAAAAAAAAATTAACTAGAAAGTGTTTACAACAATTACAAAATAATGAAGAACACGATACTTAGCTTTTTTTTCCTCTGAAAAAAAAATGAAAAATCTCTCCACCAAAGTCTTCTGCAGATCTATGCGCCGCCCATACATTCCTTACACATATCTCTCAAAATCCCTTATCAATCTTTTCAGACAAAGTGAAAATATACATCTTCATACTCACATCAAACTCTCTCTAAAATCCTTCTAAAAACTCTTAAAACTTGTCATGAGAGGTGCCAAGCCCCTCTTTTAAAAGAGATACAAAAAACATTTCTTTCTTCAAGAGACACATCTCTCCATCCAACAGACACACTTTTTCACTCCAAGAGACATATATCGTCATTCAAATATGTATATATTCATTGAATCACTCAATGGGGCGTGGAAGTTGTCCAGAAGCTTCCAGAACAACCCAAAATGACCCAAAATTACTCAAAACCCGTCCAAAAATTGTCTCGACTGCTATAGCACCAAAATCAGTGCTATCACGTATGTTTCTAGCCGTGACTTACACTAGAGTCAGTATTGGCGCTATAGAGCGCCACCCTGTGGGTAGCACACATATTTTGCTCCGTTTTGTTCCGTTTCAGCTCTTGTTCGCTCCTAGTTTATACCTACAAGATAGACATGAAAATAACTTTTCTTTAAAATGTAATTTCATTTTTAAAAAATGTGATAAATATAAAGGAAATTAAACATAGAAAGTCATATCAAAATATGTCATATCATAATTTTCTTACTTGCTCAATTTGGCTCCAAATTACACTGTTTTTTCTTCATTTTCGCTAAAACTCTATTTCTTGTATCTGAAATAAAAAACATACAAGATACATTCCTTTAAAGTACAATATCATAAAAAATGCACATAAACTGAACGTGAAATGTACACTAAAAACAAATAATTAAAAAATCGATCAGTCGACTGAACTCGAATACGTCGAACAACTGATAGTCATTGTATTATACTCAAACTGTAATACAAATCTGATATTAAATTAACGCATTAATTGTATCAAGAGCGGTTTCCATAACCGTTCCATTTTTTTGTAATTATACTAATAAATCCTTATAAATAGGGGGTCAGAAGATGAACAAAGGACCCTTTCCTCGACTTCTCTACCCAAAATTCTCCAACTCCTCTATTCTCTCTCTCTCTCTTCTTCAGCTCAAACTCTCAAGGCGTGCGTTTCAGAGAGACAACATAAAATTCAACACGGACAATATTTTTAATATATTATAAAATATTAAAAAGTTTAATAAAAAAATTTTCTTCAGACACCCCCCAATTTCACCAGCTTTCTTAAGCCAATACCTAGCAATCAGAATGTATAATGTGCTGGTGTTATTTAATTTATAATATATAAAAATAAAGATTATAAGAAATTATTATTAAGATGACCTAATTGAATTTTCTCTTTAGAGAAAGCCGAATTTTAAAAAGACCTATTCATTTTAAAAAAAACTAATTAATATTTTTAATAAAATTAAATTTAAAGAGAATCACCCATTTAACGAGTCACTTGCCATCACATGGATGGCAAATCGCCCGTTTAACGAAAAAAATTTGCGTACATAAGACGTATGCAACAATGGGTACGTCCAGAGGTTATTCAGGGGGAACAGGAGGATTATATCAGGGTTATACCCCTCTGTAACTCCCCTGTAATCTCTTTGTAAACTACCTGTTTGTAAACTACCTGTAACCTAACCTACAAATGAGTTTCGCGCTTCTGTAATTTTATGGGTACACATAAGTTACACGGATGCTACAAGAGAATTACACGGAGGTTACAAGATGGTATAACCCGGATATAACCCCCCGTACCCCTGAATAACACATGGCGTACGCAGCGCTGCATACTTTCCCCGTTTAACAGGTCGTCGGTCCAGCCACAGTTTTTTTTTCTTAGCCTTTACAAACATACCACCCAACTCTTTTGTATTTACACATGTAACATCTAGAATTTAATTTTTATATTCATAAGACCAAAATCTAGGGCTGTAAATAAACCAAAGCATCCGATAAACAACTCGAAGTCGACTCAATCATGGCTCGATCATGTTCGTTCAAATTAATAAATTAACAGACTTCGACAATTTTTAAAAGCTCGTAACTTGAATGAATTAAACATGAACATAATCGAACATGTTCATTTATTTTCACGAACAAACTCATTTGTAGTTCAAGTAACTCGTTAAATACTCGATATTAAGCTTTATGATAACTCGTATCATATATGATATATTATTTAATAAAATTTAATTAATTAGAATTTATTTAATTATAGATTTAATAGTAATATATTATTATATTATTAAAAATTTTTGATTAATTATTAATTATATATTTATTTTATTAAAATTTAGGTGTTGGATGTGAAAATAGATAAGATGTATGTGGTATGATGGAAATGTTAATTCAAATTAGCTTTAAACCCCTGCAAACCTCACATTTCCTTTGGCCTGCCACAGTTTAATGTCCCTTGATTTCGCTCGAAATATATGAAACCGTGAGTTGCTAGGGCATTTACAAAATTGTCCAAAAAGGCTAGAAAAAGAACAAGTGCATATAACTATAAGAAAACCACACCAACATCTGATTGTGAGAGTTGGATTTATACTTGGAAGTACGGTGCTAAAATATGAGAGATTATATCTCATATGATCATGATTCACGGGTTACCTTTCATTTTTACAGAGTTTATAATCGATAAATTAGCTGGTACGATCCGATTTGTAAATTGTTCGTTGAAATTTATACATGAAAATATAGATGTTTGAATTTTTAGCTTGTTTTTTAGCTTGCATAAATATTCGTTTTCTTGTTACAAATAAATTAAGTACAAATCAAGTTTAAATATCGAACAATTTAAATGAGTCAAGCTTGAACAATATATAAAAACTCGACACAAGCTCAAGTCGAATATGAACCACTTATAATTAAACCAAGCCAAGCAATGCGAGCTAGAGATTATCTCTAATTCACTACTAAAAAGACTAGTTTAAAACTTTGACACAATCTCAGGTGTTAGATATGTAAATGCATAAGAGTTGGGGGGCATGTATGTAAATGTCCAAAAAAAAAATAGTGGCTTCACTAGTCTTCTTAAAATTTTATTTTAAATATTAATTAATTCATTTTAAAAAATATATAACTATTTTTAAAATTTGGCTAGTGATTTTTAAAAATCATACTTATATTAAATAAAAAATAAAAAAAAATTAATGCAAATTGATGCGGTTTTAATGAAGATTTGGAAACATCGGAAGCCGAAAAAATCATTATGCAAATCATAACTTATTGTTTAATTATTATTACTTCTATTGATTAGATGGTTTGCATGAGTCTACGACTTTTGTTATGATGATTAGAGAGGCGGTTGTTGGATTGATTTTAATATTTTAACATTGAATCTTATGAATTTTGAATAATTTAAAAAATGTTTGATTCAATTTCAATCATGTCTAAGAGAATAAATGTATCCCTTTGATTGGAGCGTATTTTGTGTTCGGATTCCTGACGTAACTCTACATGCGATGAAAGCTATTCATTAGTTATTTTCAGGTTATTTCCGGGTTATTTTTAATAATCCCGAAATAACCCAGAAATAACCTGCTGTCTTTATTTTTTGGTTATTTGTGGGTTATTTCGGGATTATTAAAAATAACCTGAAAATAACTCAGGAATAACATCTGCGGCACGTATAGCTACGTCAGGAGTCTGCACATAAAAATTAGGCCTTTTATTGACACATAATCACAAAAATAAATATAGTAGACATGAAATGATATTTTGCTTATCATAATATCTAATGCATCAAAATATGTATTCAACCTTTTACATTTGTATGCATGTTATCTTTTTTCTATGCATGGAAAAGTATATTTCACATTTTTAAAGCTAAAATGATGATCTTTTTGATGTAATATGAAAGATTTTAATGATATAAATGTAAATAATAAAGTTTAAGGGTCAAATATATAAATACATGAGATTGGTGTGGCATGAATGTAAATGCCCCCAAAAAAGAAAGCTAAGTCTTTTTTTTTTTTTGTAGTAATAATCGTCTCTTTTGTCATAAGGTTAAAAAATTTTTAGAGACATTCATAAAAAATGTGGCAAACGCTTTGCTCTCAAAATCTAGCAAGGAAGGTGCTCTACTACGCTATCAACAAATTTCATCATCCAGCATAAATTTAGAGGCATAGCATAGATCTCGATGTGATCTTTTGAACAATAAATGTTCAAACCTAGGTTAAAAAGTCAACCAGAACCTGAATTCAACAAACTTAGAGTTATATTGTCTGGTTAGATGAGACAGACTTAATGGTACTAAAATTGATTCAATTCGAACCTAATCAAGACCCAATCAAGATGTTAAACCAGGTTTATAAGTTTTTCAGACACATTTGAAAGGTCAAAAGGATGTCGAATCTAGCAAGCTTTTAGTGGGATTAAGAGTCTCAGTGAGATAAATCCAATGAGCTCAAGATCGAGCAATTTCAACATCATTAAGACACTCAAATGTCCATCAAATGCCCTTTGATCAAACGTAACTCTTCGGACCGTCTGACTAAAGTGATTCATATTCATGCATTAATTGCACCCAGAACTCTATAAATAGAGTCACACTCTTCTCATGAAAAGGGGGAGGAGAGCTTGAAACTCTGAAAAGAAACTGAAGTCCAACACCACTTCTATTACCGTCGGCCGTCGTTGACCTCCACCTGACGACCGTCGTCGATCTCTATCGGTATATGTATGTTCTTTGTAACAAGTTCATTCACACATTGATGTTATAACTTGAGAGACCCAATAACCATTTTCCGCTTGTGGGACAAGTTCTTGTAATTGTACTCATCATTTTATAGTGAAATTCTTCAGCTGGGCTAGACCCTGTGATTTTTCCCTTTACATATTTTTCACGTAAAAACATCTAGTGTCTCTTTTGAATATTTTCTTTCATCCACGTAAACCGTTTAACCTAAGAAATAACACCTAAAGTTTATTTTTTTACATTTATACCATCCAAATCTTCTATATAAGTAAAAAAAAAATAATAATAATTATAACATCTAAAATGAGAAATACACTATTACATATATAAATAAGGTGACATATGTAAATATATAAATGTTTTGTGGTATGTATATAAATATTCCTATAATTTAATGTTGTGAAAAAATGACGGCAATAAAGTGAAAAATAGAATGAGAAAAATTGCACATAAAAAAAAACACCAAAGCGACATAGATTTATGCGGTTCAACAAATTTGTCTACGTCCACGGAGCTACAAAGTATTTTATTTCTTCGAGAAATTACATCGTCAAACAACGCCTCGATATTTACAAAAAAAAAATCTCAGCATTTACTTCACTGTTATTGCAAATCTAACTTAATAAATATTACAGATTGAATGGGATTTACCTTTCTACCCTTGAGTTATAAATAATATGATTAATAACGCAGCAAAAAAAATATACGGCCAAAAATTAAAGGATGCTATGACTTGGGATTAGGGACCTATTACCGAGTATTGTTGGTAGGATGACCACATGATGAAAAATTATGACCGTTGGATAGACCATTCGTATTTGGAGCGCTGGATCATGTCAATTTGATGTTATGGAAATGAAATTTAAAATTTATGAGATTATGTCATTATTTTTAAAAATTAATTATGTTCCTTTTCAAAGATTAGAATAGTCTTTTCATTGTTAGAATTAAATCAAAAAATAATTAATTAATTAATTAATTAACTAATGAATGTGGCATGGGGGAACTAACGTGTTTAGTCGATTGACATTTTGAGAAGCATTATTATGATTTTAAGATTTTCATTGCTAGCCTGGAGGTTATAATATTTTTCGGGTGAGAAATATTCAAGATCAAATTAAAAATCATCTACGATTTCAATAAACTTATAGTTAAATTGGCCGACTTTTCAAGACAAATGCAATGACACCAACATTGACTTAATCTGAGTCAAATCAAGCCTAGTTCATTATGAGGTCCAACCATCCCTGCATGTTGAAGATGCCAAGGAGGTATAAAAAGACTGGAAGGGGAGGAGATCAGCATTTTTCTTAGCCACTACCGCAAGAAGGTGGAGGTGCCTCCGTATGAGTGGGACGGAAGCCTTTCCATACCCTTGCTTTGATGGATAGGTTTATGGGTACCTATATATATATATATATATATATATG
>NW_018165365.1:194340-203954 GCF_001263595.1 Phalaenopsis equestris
ATATATTTATTTATTTATTTATTTGCCATTTTGATGCAGACGAGTTATTTGGTTCAGAAGAACGCCTTGAAGGAGAACCTTTGAAAGATGCGACCAGGTCGGCCCTCGATGTTGCGGTCGAGCCTCGAGGGTGGTTGTCGTGCCTAAACCTTGACTGATGAATGCGAGTGTCCACAGCTCGACCCTATGTCTTTGTTTGGTCCCATTGCGTCAACTTCTTACGAGGCTCCATATGACTGTCAGTAGCTCCAGTTCGAGTTTGTGGGCTTTCAGTCGTTGTTCCATTGCAGGAGTTACCAACTCCTCCGACAATCCAAGGTTGAAGATAGTGGCCATGCAGGCGGAGGTAGCCACTTTACGGAATATACTGAATTAGGTTTTGCACAAGCTGGGAGCACTTCGCGAGTCGACTGACCAATGCAAGTTCCATCATAATGCTAACCGACTAGATCATATTATGATAGGAGGGGTGATGCTCTCCGAAGGCTAACTCAGAAGGGGTTTGTCTCGACTGAGATATTTGAAGAACTACTCATAAACTATTTTTTTTAGAACTATAATAATTTTATTTGGCAGTGAAACAACATTTAAATAAATTTGAAAAGACGTTTGGTGTGACACTTTGCCTATAAAAAGGGCAAGGGGCTGTTCTTTCGGCTTTATGTGTTTTATTTTCTTTCTCTGTACCTCTAGTTCCACCTTTTTCTTCTCTTTCATCTTCCAACTGCATGTTGTGGTCCTTGATGTTTGCACAGGCCGCTCACCTCCAGGGGCTGACCCTGATCAAGGCTCGAAAGAAGATTGACTCTCTTGAGGAGGAGTTGAGAAGGGTTAGTGATGACCAAGACCTTTTTTCGGCTAAAATTGAAGAGCACGGTCAAGGTCAACTAAGAATCAGTTGGTACCATAGTGGCCTTGAGGAAGAAAGTTGTTGAGCTCGAGGAAAAGGTCGCTTCGTTGTTCACCAAGGAACACTATGAGGACGGTCGGGCAAAGTACCTTAAACTTGGGTTGAATAATGCTATTCAACAATTCATTCGTCTTGTTCTGGTCGATCCTAAGTTCTCTAACCAAGATAAGTCCTTCGCTCTAACCTGAGGCACTTGGGAAAAAGAGGATAATATGAGGGAGTTTTATCCAGATTTGTTTGATAGTTAAATGTTTTGAATGTCAAAGATGATAGTTTTTTAAGGAGAATAGGATGCAACGACTGCTATTGTAGTATACCAGTGCACCTTTTCAGGCTTGATTGTAGAGCACGCTTGATTATATTCTAAGAATATTTTTATCTATTTATTTGGTTATCATAAGTAAGAAAGAAAAAAATTTTCTCGTTGAATTTATATTTCTTTAGTTTTCCGTATGTCCTTATAAAAGTAAGCTTTCTGAAGTCATTTTGTGTTCATTTTGTAAATTATTTTCAAATGTGTGCTCTAGACATGTTTTCTCATTTATTAACATTTTTTTAATAATTGTGAGAATAAAATATATTAGGATATAAGGAGATTTCTATAAAGTTTGTACTTGTTAAATCTAATAATTTGAGTTATAACATTTATGTCATTTTTAAAAAATAAACTATAAATATCCTAAAGCATTAATGGAAAGAAATTCCATGCTTTTCTTTTCTATATTCCGTGAGTTTTAGATAGAGAGAGAGAGAGAGGATTTATAGAGAGAAATTTCGTTTGGAGGGTCAGAGAGTCGGATTTTTATCCATCGGCCAGCTTGAAAAATTGTTCGGCTCTAAGTAGACTACGATTAACCAACTTTATGTTTCAATTTCATAACTTTTTGGTAAAGTATTGGTATTTTATCTGTCAAATTTTTGTACAAACTAAGCATTATGGAGATTTACAAATTTTTTACCATACATTTTTTTATATGTAGATTAGAGCGCGTTGGACATATTAACATAAAATATTTGTTTTTTGCTGGATATTTGGTATTGTACATTATTTTGTATATTTTGACACGTGAGTTGAACTTGATAAATTTGATGTAGAATAAGAAATGCTTTAAATATTATTCTAGATATTCCATAAAAGTGATTTTGAAAGGTGCATTTATTGATATGAGTATATTTATTTCATCTACAAATTATCTTATTACTCGTGTCTGGTATGTATCACTTTTGATAGCATGTTGTGAAATTTGATATGTCAAACTTGTTCAAATTTGTATATTATTGTAACATTAATATGTGTTAAAAATGATAAAAATGAGGTAGTTGTTGGTAGTTGGGTTGGGCGACTGTATCTTCTGTCTAATGAAGTGGAGTTATAAGGGGTTCTGCATCTATGCAATCATCTATCTGTGCGTTAATACTTCTGAACAGATACTAACAAGTGGAGGTATAAATGGAAGTGGAGTTATAAAGGGCATAGGAAAATATGAACAAGTAGAGATATATGTGAAAGTTGAGGTATAAGGGGCTAAGTGAAAATATTAAAATAAATAAATAAATGAATTTTATTTTCATTTCATTTTCCTATACTAGTGATAACATATTGCTTATACTATTACACAAAACATGTCTACTGCGGTTACAATTTTCTGTACTAGTAATATAATAGATATCATTCTTGATGTTTTACTATAATCGATTTCTTTTTTTTTGGAATACATGTCTATTACTTATTTTCTTAAAATATTAAAAATTACAGTAAATTTTGGGCAGCCTACTGAGCGGTGATTGTTCACCCTTGTTTTACTCTCATGTTTTGTTTCATGGAAGGGCAAGACTCGAGTTGAGTAGAAACTTTTGTGTTGCTGGTGAGAACATGATATTAGGTTTGTCCGCACTTTGATCTATACTTTGATCTATACTTTTGACATGCAATAGTGATATTTATATTTTAATGATAGAGAGATACAATCATGATTGTTGCATGTGTTTGCTCTTATTGTATATTGATATGATCTGAATGGATTTGAAGCATTTTTATTTTTTATATTTGATAACATTGGCGGGATGGTGCTTTAAGCAAATAAAATTCCTTCCAAATAAATCTTCAACAAGAAATAACCAACGTCAATATGACGGGTTACATCCAGTTGGATTGTGACAAGCATAATCCTAAATAAAACTCTGTGTATCAAGATCACACTTTAAAGATGTACATCAAATGCATTTATTTCAAGTCGATGAATTCTTGTAGGATGGGGATCAACTTAAATCTATCTTTTTGTTCATCCTAAAAACAACCTAAATCGCAAGTAAATTATATATATATATATATATGAGGAAAAGGTTCGGTCTCGTATTTTCAAAATTAAACTATTACTTTCCAAAATTTTAATATATATATATATATATATATATTAAATTAATCATAATTTCGCTAAAAAATAATATTGAACATAGGAGTTTTAAAAATCATAAATAACTTGAGTTATATTTCCTAAAGATAGAACGGAGCAAGAAGAATGTATCATCAAATTATTATGTCTGAATTTTTGCTTAGAAGGACAAAAATTTTATTTTATTATATGATAAAAATGAGTCTCAGTTATTTAACTCATAAATTTTAATTTTTACATATTTGACATCATATTTATGTATTAGTGAAAATATGTATTTCACTTTTAAAAAATAAGACAATTGTTAGGTATGACTCATATATCATAAATGAGACAGATGCTGAAGAGGAGCGGAGCCCACGATCTGAGTGGAGCGGAAGGATTTGTCCGATCGGGGGAGTTTCATTATGTGGGTTGGGGATGCGAGGGCAACACCGTGCAGTTTGATAACCCTATGTGAGATTCTTAATCATGTATTTTGCACGCTTTTCTGAATATTAAAAAGGAAATCGATGATGTAGGCATCTTTGTCGAACCTCGTAAATCTCTGTGTGTCCTTCTGGGTTTGTGTCGATTCATGTTTTTCTTCGCCCTAATTTCTCAACAACAGGGATAAATACAGTGATAACTTTGATGGGATATAAAATATTGAGGGGGTGGAAATATATATAAAATCTAAAATTTTGTTGTTAGATATGTAAATACATGGGAATTGGATGTTATGCATGTAAATGCCCCTATAAATTAATAGAATTTCATGACCTCAATGTAATTAATTTTTATGACTCATCTCTTACTTATTCAAATTTGGTGCTCATACTTAAACCTTTAAAAGGATTAAAATATGAAAATAATAATTATTATTATTATTATTTAAATTGTTTTCTTTATTGAACAACATTTTTTTTAAGTGTTCAAATTGACCAGCACAATAATAGCAAATAATTTTTTAATACCTATACTTTCCAAATGTCAATAAATGTAAAGCGTCAATTCAATATTTTCAAAAATCACCTATCAAATGCCTATAAAACTTCCTTGAGCCTTAAGCCATGCTTATCAATTAAACCCTGACATAAAACTTTTTTCAAAAACTTCGGATTCATAAGCACATTCAAATTCCTTCGGGGTCTAAGGGCCCGTTTGAGACGGCTTATAAGTGCGGCGGCATTTTGAAAATACCGTCTATTTGTTTGTTTCGCATGTCCGGACAAATTATTTGAAAATTGTGTTTACTTTTTTCTATTACACGCAGATCGCGGGGTTATACCCGCGATCCGCGTTTTCGTTCGTCGTTTTCCGCCTCTACCCCTCCCTCACGACAAAACCTAGCCTTCGCCCCGAACCTTCGCTCTCCTTCGCTGTGCTGAAAGCCATTCCAAGCCTTCGAAGCCGTTCGTTGCTCTCCGTCGCCTAAATTCCTCCGTCGCTCTCCTCCGGACGAGGAAGGTAACCTTCGTCCTTCTCCTTCTTCCGTCCAGCGAGGAAGGTAACCTTCGTCCGATCCTAGCCAAAAACCAGCGAGGAAGGTAACTTTCGTCCTTCTTCTCCTTCAGTCTGATTTGTCTGATCCTTCCGTCCGATTTTAAGATTTTAAAGATTTTTTTTTTTTGCTGTTTATTAATGATAGGTGTTATACATGTAAATCCCCCTAAAATTTTATTTAAAAATCTTAAATTTCTATTCCTTGTCAAAACTAAAACAAAATATAGATATTATTTTAATTATGTTTTGCTCAATTAATCTTCATAACTTCTTACTTTTAAAAAAGTAAATAATAATAATTAGAATTGGATAATAAAAATAAGTCGATTTGGCTATAATATTGGATATTTTATTCCAAACGGCTTCAGTTGATTTATGTTGCTAGTGTTTAGTTGAGAGTAGCTGACGAAATATTTCAAACTTCTGTTCAAATTCATATATCTCTGTGGATAGCTTTAGATGTTCCTAAACTTGGTTATTGAAGTTATAGATTTTAAAATTAATATAAAATATAAATTATTGATTACAGTTTATGTTACACATAATTTAAAAATAATTTTTAAAAAATTAAAATTAATAATGTCTGAATGACATTTTATCAACAAAAAGCTGCAAATTTGCTGTTTACAAAACGCAAAAACCAAACAGCTAAACAAGTACAGGGGCAGAGTGGTCATTTATCCAGAATAAATTGTTTTCCAAACGCACAAACCAAACAGTCAGCCAACTTATTCGACCAAACAACCAGCCAACTTATTCAGATTAGTTGCTCATCAGCAGATTACAGAATTAGCTGCTTATCAGCATAAGCTATATAAGCTGCAGCTGCCCCAAACAGACCCTAAGTTAAAAATTAGAACAGGAAAAATTATTGTGTATGTTCGCCACATGTAGAAATGCGTACGGGGAACCAATAAAAATAATCCTACCAAAAGGGTATCTCAATGGACCCCATTTTAAATTTTTTTTAAAAAAAATTTATTGGATAGCCATGCAAATTGTGTATGTTGTCCGCACAGAATAATCACTCCCTGAAAATGAACAGTTATAACTTTTTTAAAGAGCCATTTACATGCAGACTAAGTAATTCTTATGTATTTACAAATTAACATCCAAATTTTAATATTTACATGCATATTACTCATATTTTTAATATCACTTACGTAAATACCTCTATCTTCTACTTCTTAACAGTCACATGCATAATTTAATCACACCAAAATGTTAAAAATATAAAAATTAAACTTTATATGTTAGATTTGTAAATACATGGGATTTTTTTTGGTATATATATATATATATATATACACACACGCACACACATTTCTAGAATATATTGAATTTAGTGGATAAAGCAATACGAAAATATTTCTTGCGTAATATGATCTCATAATAGCTCACTTTTAAATTTATATAAAATAAAATTAATAAATATCTATTATACAAAATATAATATAATTTTAGCTTTAAATTTATAGTTATCCTAATCATTAGATAAATATAAATATATATGCACTCTTAAATTCAAATTCAAATTAAGTTATATTAAACCTTAATTTGAATAAAATTACCATTTTTTTTGGTACTTTCGATGTAGAACAGCTAATATTAAATTTAAGAGAAATATACATATATCAGTACCACCCAATTATGTTGTATTTACATATCTAACTCCAAAATTTCCATATTTACATTTATAGACTTATGCTTGAAAAAGTGTATTTAACTTCGCAAACATATATATATATTAAAAGGAAATCGATATTTGGTAGAGACCCAAATATCGATTTCTCATGTGCTTTTTGGCTCAATGATGAGAGCTCGCGTTATGTGCCTAAAATTTCAGAGCCCCTGCGCCACGGTGGGATCGAACATTTGGTTGAGGCTCTTTGAAATATATATATATATGTATATATATATATATATATAAACTATTTCCTTTCTTCTTTTAGAACTTTGCATTTAAAACACACTCGCTACATTACGTTCGAGGGCGTATTTTCTTGCAGTGAGGACACGGGTTCGAAGCACATATATTATATATTATATTCTAGACTCTCCATTCTTGAAAATAAATAAATAAATAAAATTTAAATAAAATCTAAATAATAAAAAAAAAAATGCTAGAATCAAAGCCTTGCATAACTAAAATTAAAGGAGCCAATAAAGTGAGGGTGATGGAACATGCTCGCACATGAAAAAGGCTCGGATTGGATATGCTGTTGGATCACAATCAGCGCTAGGGGTGGGCCCAAAATACGGGCTTTTAAGTTTGAAGTGGTGGGCCCACCAGTACTTACACGGCATAGCAACATGTGGGAAAAGGACATACCATGGTGTAGGAGGGCTGTTGGTAAACTTAGTGCCATCTTCTCTCCAATATTAAAACTCAAATTTGAAATATATTTTAATTACTAATTTTTAACTTAATTGAAAACATTTATGAATAAAGTTTATAGTTAAAAAATAATTAATTTTGTTTTTTTTTTTCTTAATGTTCTCATTTAGCTTGAGAAAGTTGAGATTTTTATCATTTAACTTAAGAAAAAGGTCTCTTTAGTTTATAATTATTGTTAAATATGCTCATTGCAAATTAAAGTGAGTATGCATTTGAAGAGTTTATTGTGATGAAAAATAGTAATGAGACCTAATGCTTGGAAATTACAATGATATGTCAAATTAAAGATACTTAATATTGTTAAAGGTATACAATGATATTAATAAAAAAATGTTGTTACCACATTGATATGGTCATATGAATCTAATGTTGTTTGCACCATGTAATTTTTTTTTTTTTAAACCTTTGAGCATACTTTACCTCATCTATTGATGCATAGAAGTTATGAAACATGATGCATTTTGATGGCTTTAGTAGCTTATTATTGAAATCGAGTTCAATTGTGTTTTGTGATACTTTTAATCTTGCAAAAAATGATAGTTTGACAATAGTGTTGCATGTATGGATTCGAATTGCATTCTTCATAATTATAAAGTTGTTTTTAATTGTATTTTGTTTCACTAAATAATGAACATCAAGATTTTATATTTTTAGATACCAATACTTGTGAGCACTAATGACATCATAATTGTATATGATTTTTGTGTGCAAGAAGATTCGTAGCTGTAGAGCGATAACTTAATGTTGTGACATTGCACGAAGATCTAGCACACATAGGTAAAAAAAAGTTGTGGGTTGAGACACATAATTTTTTTTATCTAAAAAATATTGAAAAGATAAAAAAATACGAGATCTGACTCAATTAAAATAACCCACTTTGTAATCAAAAGTAAAAATGTCCATGCTTCGCCTATATTAGGGAAGATAAGTTTATAACACGATTTTAAAAACATAACTAATTTGAAGTAAACATATAATTATTAAAGGCAATTGAGACTATAATTATTGTAGTCTAACTATAATAGTCATGGTGGGGATATGACAATTGTAGTTGGCTATAGAAGCTATAGTTGACTATAAAAGTCGTAGTTGATGGCTATGACGGTCATAATAAAGCTAATATAAATTTATAGCTGGTGACTATAACAATTATAGTAAGCCTCAAAAAAGCATACTTGTAAGAGGTTATCATAACCAAATTAGTATGATCAAAGTTGTAGCAAGTTGTGATTAGAAAAGACTAGAAGTGGATGATAACACTGGTGGTTGGCTGTGATTTCGAATGAATGAGGACAGCTGTAATGAGTTAAACTTTAGTTGTCAGTTCACTTTTCTATTTTCATCCCCCTTCAATTGAATAATGGGGGCATATTTATAATTTTTTAGAGAAGTATTTTGGTAAATTTGGCCAATTTCTCAAAACATTCAATATGATGGTACAGATTGATTCCTTTGATTAAGAGTAATTTTTTTCAATCTTCGAGTGTCTTAACGATCTCAGAATCAAATGACCATAAGCTCATTGGATTCGTCTCATCGAGACGCCCGATTTGACTATAAGCAAGTTAAGTTTTAAGCTAATTTACCTTTTCAACTAATTAACCAAATTATTTAAGAGTTCGAACTTGACTAATTTGAACTTTGATTGGATCACTTTTAGTGCCATTGGATTTTTCTAGTCGAGACACTTTGTTTGCATCTAAGGGTATTTTGGGGCGACTACTTCTTTTTCAAGAAGCTACAGTAAAGTTGCTTCTCTGCTTCATGGAGAAGAAACTTTTCAAGAGTTTTCGGAAAGCTGCTGATGAAGAAGCATGTGTCTATTTGGAAGTTCTACTGTGCCCCTATTATTTATGATGAGAAAGACTACTTTGACCTTATATATGTAATATATTAAAATAAGTGTAGCTTTCAGAAGATTCAAAACTAAATAACAGAAAGAGGTCGTACCGCTTTAAAAAAAAAGATTTGCTATTTCAAGTAAATGACATAATTATGAGGACAACAATGTTAATCAGTAAGCCTAGATCGATGTTTAGCTTTAAGTCTTTAGGACAATCTCCTCTCCATCGCTGCATCTCTCCTCGACTGATCACAATTTAGAGGTACCTCGTCAGTCTCATCAACCCAACGAAAGCATTCGTAATCTGAAAGAGACCTGTTTCTTGGATATGGATAAAATCTTCTCACATAGTTACCATCCCTTCTAGACTGTTATCGAACACATATATCGCCACATTCGAAGTGCTTGATAACATTGAGCTTATATTTCCTATTATTATAATATAATATTACTCTAATTAAAAAAAAATTAAGTTGATATGATAATCGAGAAATTCTAAAACAAAAAATAAGCTGCCTTAAAATTAAGAATTAAAGTTTATCGGTGCACAAAAAAGAAAGGTACAACACAAGTTGTTATATATAT
>NW_018165365.1:204020-210891 GCF_001263595.1 Phalaenopsis equestris
TATATATATATATATATATTGAAAAACTACATCCAACGAAAAACATATGCATGAAATATGAATCATCAACTACAAATAACTAGGTGATGCCACATAATTAAGATCGTTGCATTCATCACAGTAATCTCCTCTCTCAATTATAACATCTCATCGAAGCCTTCTCCCTCATAAGTGTTGTACTTGTTCATTCTACATTCCTCTTCTTGCACCAAATGTACGACTTGATGTTGGTTAGATTCTTTAAGCATGTCGGTAAGATCATCAACTAAGACCCTGAAATAAATATCATCTCGAGACAGATGCCTTCATATAAAATTATGGAGCGTAGTCATTGCAACAACTATCTTCACCTATCTTTTGAAACAATATGTAGTCATATATCAGAGAATGACCCACTTCTTCTTTCATGCACCAAATGTTCGCTCGATGAGACTACGTGATATGATGGTACACATTTATTCCTTTGATCATGAGTAGTTTTTCAATCTTCGAGTGACGATCTCAGAATTGAATAACCTTAAGCTCATTAGATTTGTCTTACTGAGACACCCAGTTTAACTGTAAGAATATTAAATTCTAAGATAATTTACCTTTTCAACTGATGCACCTAAGTTTTTATGATTTCAACCTTGCCTAATTTGAACTTTGATTGGATCAATTTTAGCGTCATTGGATTCTTCTAGTTGAGAGATTTTGTTTGAATTTAAGGGTGCATTTGGGGTGGTATTTGCTTTTTCAAGAGGCTACTATAAAGCTGCTTCTCTGCTTCCTAGAGAAGCCGCTTCTCTGCTTCCTAGAGAAGCAGCTTTTCAGGAGCTATCAGAAAGCTTTTGATGAAGAAGTAGATGTCTGTTTGGAAAATCTGATTTGCTGTTGATATTTCTGATGAGAAAAACTATTCTACCCTTATATTTGTAATATATTGAAATAAGTGTAGTTTTCCTAATATTCACAACTAAATAGTAGAAAGAAGACGTACTGCTAACATAACTACACTTTAGTCCAATATACTTTAATTCATAAAAAGGGATTAGCTTCGTATTTTGCTCTGTGATGTGCATTTAACCCTTGTAACTTACAAAATATTACAAAAAACCTTCTATAAGTATAAAATCATGATAAGTGAGAATAAAAACACAATAATTCAGGTTACAAAATAACATAAATTGACCTCATGTCATAGGCAACTAAGCCTTTTCCATTATGCATATAATTAAAAAAGTAATTTTTCATCCTTCGAGTAATTGATGCAAAGCAATTGTCATCCTTCAATTATTGGATTTTAGGAATGATTGAGAGAGGTGGCTCAGAGATGTTAGGAATATTTGATTATTGTAACATGACTAATATTATTTAATTATTATTATTATTATCCATCCACTACTTTAAACTATTTTTCTTTTGCATGAGATTAATTTTGAGTATACTATTTTCAAAGTTTATTTTCTCTAGTTGGAGGGAAACAAAAATTAATAATATTACAAATTTAATAGACTATTTCATCTAAAGTAAGTCTTATGATTTTTTTTCAAATATTTGATATAAAAAATGATTTCACATGTATTTTCTTATTAATGTATGATAAGATATTTGTATAAAGTTGAGGTGCAAAATTCTAATTTTAATTTATAAATTTTATACCATGTAACAGTTTGATACAATATGTAGGAAGAACTTTTAGCATTCTACTAAGACTTCTCAAATGGTTGATAACTAATCCCTAGACCAAGAGCATCGAATTCTAGTTAGTACAGGTGACAAAAGCCTAATGTTAAAGGATCCCTCTTTGTAAGATGAAAGAGTAATGAACTTACATTCTTAAAATCTTAACACATTCTAAGTAACAATTGATATCGTTATAAAATGATGAAATTTTATTGCCAAAAAATCATTAGCAAGATAGGACTAGTCAATTCCAGGGCACGTATGCACTGCCTCTCTATAACCACGTTGAAGTTTCTATTCCACCACAACCTCACTAAGATTTTTAAACACTAGGAATTGAACTCATCGTTTTTGAGTTTCTTGATTACTCCATAATCCCCCAACAAGAATTGGAGTAACCTTGCTTTATAAACATCCATTATGTGGCATAAAAGAAGAAGTTTAATGGTTCATTCAAGAGAAGTTTTATTTAAAAAATATTGATCAACTAAGTCAATGTCATAACTTCTAAAATTCTTTGGCTATATTTGTTTTTATTCTATAACATTCCATTCTATTACAATTTTGGTTAGCTATTTACACTATTTTTTTTATTAATTAGAAGTAAAAAAAAAATCCCAAGATGATGTCAGCAACACGAATTGAAAGCCATTTGATTACTTTTTTTTTTGCAAATATAAGAGTATTTTTAAAGGTGATGTGTAATCGGATTGATAATTAAATTAACAATAATCAAAGTATCAAAGATACTTTTCCCAACAATATTAGCATGAGTTACTCAAGTACACTTCAGTAATTATGTTTAGGGCTAATTTTTTAGTAAAGATCCAAAATTTTGAATGCTTTAAGTAGCCAAGATTGTTAAATAATTTAAACATCAATAGAAAATTTTAATACCATCAATTTTAATGTTATAGAGGGTATTTAATGAAAAATTGAATTCATTAATGAAAAATATTGAGAATTTAATATGCAAATGTCTCTTTTACTATTATTTATAGGAGAAATTTATGTATTAGTAACCTCTAAATAATAGGAGATCATTAGTCTTATAAAAAAAATAAATTTTATTGATTTTATTATGAGAATACTTTCACAAATTATATATCCTGATGCTTAAAGCGATGTGCTCAAAACAAATTAAATTATTTTTAAAGGCTCTAACATTGAAGTAATATGTTATTCATGTCATGATTCTTCAGTCGTTTTAGCTAGATTGTGACAACTATTATCAGCACCATAAATGTTTTAGTTGATATCGGTACTCTGATGGATATTTTATTCTTAAGTATCTCGTTCAATCCTCAACTAACTCCCGTTGAGCTCTATTCCTATCCTCATGACATTCATGATTTTGGAGGATATATTATAAATATGTTCAACACAATCATTCTTCCAATCTTTATGGAAGAATTATATTCATATTCAATGCCTCTATCTAATTTATTCTTATTTACACTAAATCTATAATGTAGTATTTATCCACCCCCACACTTAAAGATCAAGTATCTCACACTAATGGCATCCAAGAAACAATGAGAGATTAAATATTAGCTAACCCTTGCTACAATAAATCCTTAAAACAAATCCCATCATTGAAGTGGATGAAAAAAATGAGCTCTCATAAATTTTTTATCTTATCAATACATAATCTTCCTCTCCTAAGCTAACTAATGATCTACCTTCTTCAAAGTTTTTATGTTTCTCATGTTTTTCAATAAATTTCTTTTCATATTGATAATGGTGTAGTTTATTTTTTAAAATTAAAAAGACCCAATGAGGGCGGGTCGCCTCATGCCAAGGTCGTAATAGTTAATTAAATCTCCAATATCTAATAATTTATCTTCTTATTTGAAATATTTTATAGTATTTTCTTTGCACCTTATACTTTCACATATTTATATTTCAGCTTTGCTCATTATATCTCAATTTTTATGCATGTCTCCACTTTTTTCCCATCTATTAAGGCATGCCAAACACAAATATATATATATATATATATATATTTCATAACTATATTTAAATGAACATAACATACAATCACCCAACAACGGAGGCATCTGTGCATCCCTCATTTTATCGAAAAATTATTGCATTAGGTGGAGTCCAATAAAATCATGCCACGTGGAGGTAAAAAAAAAAAAATTAGCCCGGTAACACAGGGGAATCTTCCTCACGTGTTGTTCATGTGTTATTATATGTTATTCAGGTGTTATTGTGTTCTGGGAGTATTCTCGGTGTTATAATAACACAATAACACGTCAATAACACTTGAATAAAACACAATAACACTTGAATATCACACAATAACATCTGAATAACACGCGCGGAATATTATCTTGTGTTACCGAACAGATTTTATTTTTTTTCATGTTACCGGACTCCGCATGTATCTCTACGTGCGGAGTCTTGATGCAATATTTTCTCCATTTTATCTCATTTTTTGCATATATTTTTCACACATATTCACAAAAATATTAACAATTTTAAAATATGAAAATATCATTAAATATACTACGAAAAAATTTGCAAAAACTTATAAAGCTTGTTATGTCTAATTGATAGTGAAATCTTTGAGTATATTAACATGCGCATAAAGCTAATAATAATTTACAAAGCTATTTATATGTAATCTCTATAATAATTTTTAAAATTTTTTTTTACTCTATAACAATTTTAATTTTGTTTAATATATTCGCTAAAATATACAAAATATTGTATTATATAAAATAGCTGAGAAAATTAATTTTTTTTTATGCCTATATGCCCCCTCATAGTTTATTCTATAACATATAAAAAGTTAAACATTAAAAAATATTTATAAATATATGTAAATCATTCTTCATAGTTTTCAATAAAATATGGTATAAGTTAAAAAATTACATTTAATTTGTTGGTCGGTTTGACCGTCAGTTCCGGTCGATTGACCTGTTCAACCGCTAGTACTAGCCAATTTTTTCCTGTTCGATGTGGAGCCGATTTTCAACCCAACCAGAAAGTTAGAACTGGACCACTGGTCGGGTCATGGTTATACTGGTTGAATTGATCGGTTTGTTCTAATATTTAAAACCTTAAAATTATCTCTAAGACCTCCGTAAAATTCTCATTCTCTCCCCTTCTCTCTCTCTACCCTAAATGAAACACTGAGTGGGAAAAATATATTGAAAAAGGTGTGGGAAGTAAGTTTGGGAGATATTTATATATATAAATAATATTTTTATAAATATATGTAATATTTTCATAAACATATGTAAAATGGTTATAAATATAATTATTTTAATAGCCATTTATTTAATTATAGAATGTGTAAACAAATCTCTCACAATGAAGCACTAAATCTTTAAGAAAGACAAATCTAATAAGCAACATTCTATTTTCTTACCTATAATACTCATAAAAATAGATAAAAATATGCTAAAAAATGAATCATATTATTAAAATATAATAAGTTAAATTTTCACAAATTTAAATTTTGTCGGAATCAAAATTTTTAAAAATTAGCGAAAAAATCATAAATAAAATCAAATTTAAAACTCAAAGAAAATCAACAAACACAAAATAAATATACAAGACTCACTAGAACTCAAAATCAATTTATAATATGTACACCCATATATTATAGGAGCAGTCGTTACACTGTGATGGA
The DNA here is from genome assembly GCF_001263595.1 of Phalaenopsis equestris. Classification (NCBI taxonomy): domain Eukaryota; kingdom Viridiplantae; phylum Streptophyta; class Magnoliopsida; order Asparagales; family Orchidaceae; genus Phalaenopsis; species Phalaenopsis equestris. Next base: position 209,332 of record NW_018165365.1, read on the forward strand.
CAATATTACCACTTTAAACTCTTATATGTTGTGCATATAAAAAAATCTTAATATGAAACTAGTAATGAAAATGCTTCCACTACAAAGATTCATTAGCGCATTTGATTGATATGGTCTTTATGTCTATCCCCAAAGTTTATTGTAATTTTCAGGGTTTTTACATACGTAACACCGAAAATACTATTATTTACCTATCTCATACCCGAAACTTAAACATTATGAAACACAAACTTTCATTAACGCCTCCTTCAACCATGGTCGGCATAGCCCCCATCTTCTGATTGACCGTGCTGCACAACTAAGCTGGTGAATGCCAAGGCAACTTCAAAGCCAAAGCCCAAGTTTATTGTAGCTTGACCAAAGGCGAATCATTGATTAAGTCAAAAGATATGATAGTGGTAAAGCTAAAGAGGAAGCATGTTGTGTCCACCAAGCCTGATAAATACGCGCTGGATGCAAAGCCAAAGAGGAAGTCTACTGCCAAACTGAAACTAGAGGCTAAGCTTGCGAATATGAAAACTGTGGTTGGCAAGCCTAGTGCACATCCTACCAAGGTGACAAAGGCTTTTAATAAATATGCACCGAGAAAGAAGAAATCCGCACGATTGTGAAGAAGTTTTGGGTAGCAAAGGCATTGGAGAAGGTGAAGCAAAGTTTGCAGCGAAGAAGACGTTGACAAGAAAGAAAGTTGCGAGCTTTATTAACATTCAATTATTAGGATGTGGCATAGCTCGTATCCGGCAAGATCACCAATCGCTCGGCCAAAGTTGGGAGAGATCCTTGATGGCAATGCTAGAGATGGTTGGAGTTGTTAATGGAGATGTGTGTTGGATGCACCAAAAATATATGCATTTTTTGGACCTATATTTTATACTCATTTTTGGTGATATTGCGTTTTAAAAAAAAATATTTTTATGTTTTATTGCAGGTTGATGCTTTTTAAAATTTGAAGTAAAAAGGTGGCAAAATCGATGAAATTTATAGTTAAAATGACGTTTTGAAGAAAAACTCAGCGCAAAAGGCGCCAGCGGGATGTCGAAGGCGCTAGCATGAAACAGGAGTCCAGAACAGTGGGGGCGCTGACGACACCATTTGACAAAGAGTACAAAATTAAATTTGGACCACGGGCGCCGACGACGCCATCGTGGACGCCGACAACATCAAGGTCGGTGCTGGGTGAAATTCTAGAGGATTCAATGAATTTGGACTCTTTTTGAAGAGTTATTGGAGGCACCGCTTAGAGAACCGACATTGTGCTTTATTTAGAGCAAAAATTGCTCAGAAAAAGTACTAGTTAGAGGGGGCTAGAGTGTAGAGTTTACTTGAGTGTTCTATTGTTTAGTGTGGTGATTCTATGTGTGATTTTCTTCTATGAGTTGTTAAGAAAGGGAGAGAAGTGAGAGATTTCTTCTTCCATACATTTTTAAAGAGAAAATCAAGAGTCTTGTAAAGAAGTCCTTTAAAGAGAGAAAGAGTTCAAGAGAGACTATAAGGGATTGCTTTGAGAAAGAGTTACAGATAAGTGGCTGTCGGCACTATTTTTGGTATGGGGTTTGCCCG
>NW_018165365.1:210991-211649 GCF_001263595.1 Phalaenopsis equestris
GTGCGGCGGCTATTACAAATTTTTATTTTTTTGGATTAGTCATACTGTTGCCAATAAGCTGTCACCGCACCTAGATAAGTGCGGTGTGAAAACGTTGTTTTTTGCGTTTTGAAAACGCATAAGCTGCCAAAACGCAGTTTACCCAAGCAGGCCAGGTGCGTTTTCAAAACGCCACCGCACCAAATAAGCTGCCCCAAACGAGCTCTTAGTGGTGAACTTAAGTTGAAATCCACATGTTAAAAGAGGATTAGAAAAATCAATATAATTAAACTCTTTTAAAACACCACAAGTCCAATTAGGACTAAAAATTTGGCTAAGTGTTCTCAATAACACTGATTTGCCCCTTTCAGGGTCTTCACCCACATAATTACCTTATTCTTGGGGATAATCAAGACATCAATATTCACTGAGCATCAGGATATTCAGGATGAATTATTTAGTAACGTAATAAAGTTTAAATGAACCCAAGGCTTTTTACCAGACATTAAGAAGGTTGCATGGACCTGCTCCCTACTCTTAACCTGGTGAATACCTTAGGGATCTATTAAACTTAATATGTTTTACTTAATAATATTATCCTTAAAATTTAAGGACCCCCAATACACAACATAGAGTTAGGAAGGTTTCCAAAACTTTACTTTTCCAGCTCTATATACAT
>NW_018165365.1:213183-214579 GCF_001263595.1 Phalaenopsis equestris
GCAAACCCCAACCCAAAAATAGGGCCGACACTAACAGCATTAGCGAAATCATGACGAGTACATACCATTGCATACATCAAGCAGCCAACTGCACTTGCATATGGAGCATTTGTCCTGTCTTCGATTTCTGTATGTCTTAGGACACTATTCTGAAGTGAAGAAAGCTTAAACAAAGGAGTGCTTACAGACTTTGCTTTGCTCATCTCAAACATTTCCAATACTTTCTCAACATAGCCTTGTTGAGATAAACATAATCGTCTTGAGCCTATGTCTCGATGAATCTCCATTTCAAGAATCTTCTTTGTAGGACCCAAGTATTTCAGGTTAAATTTCTGGCTTAATAAAGCTTTCATACTATAAACATCATTCATATTCTTTGCAACAATCATTATATCATCAACATACATAACAAAAAAATAATAGAACGATCATTAAGGCTCTTCAAATAAATGCAACAATCATACTCACATCTCTTGTAGCCAATCTGAATCATATAGGAGTCAAACCGCTTGTACCATTGTCTTGGAGACTGTTTCAACCCATACAACGATTTCTTTAATTTGCAAACCAGATGCTCCTGCCCAGGTTGAGTGAACCCTTCTGGCTGCTCCATGCAAATCTGCTCCTCCAGATCACCATGCAAGAAAGCAATTTTAATATCCATCTGCCCCAAATGCAAATCCCAAATAGCTACTAATGCAAGCACTGTCCTGATTGAAGTATGTCTGACCACAGGAGAAAAGATTTCATCATAATCTATCCCCTTTTGATGTGAAAATCCCTTTGCTATCAATCAAGCCTTGAAAATTTTCCCTTTTTTTCTCTGATACAGTTGGTTTCCTTGCTGGTTTCATTTTGTATTCTCATTTGCACCCAATAACCTTCTTTCCCTCTGTAAGCTAAACTAGCTCTCATGTGCAATTTTTTTTTGCAAAGACTCGATCTACTTAATCATTGCATCCATTTATTTTTCTTTCTCCTGACTGATGATAGCTCCTTGAAAAGTGGCTGGATCATCGCTGCTGACGAGAAGTGCACATGAGACTAAGTCTTCATAACCCAATATGCTAGGAGGTTTTACATTGGTCCGTCTCTGTCTATCTCTGACTAGATTGTAATTCTACAGATCATTTGGAATAGAATCACGAGGTGTTGGATTTGAACTTTCATCTCTCTCAAAAGCTACTGGTTGTTGTTCTAAATCCATCTGCACTACATCTGAACTGAAACTCTTCTCTGACACATTATCTTGATTCTGCTGTAACATAAATTGCTCATCAAAAACTGCATCTCTGTTGATCACCATCTTCTTTGCAATCGGATCCCAAAACTTGTATCCTTTCACACCTTTCTTATAGCCTAGAAAGATGCACTTCTTAGATTTTGCATCAAGTTT
>NW_018165365.1:214623-223282 GCF_001263595.1 Phalaenopsis equestris
CAAAAATCCGTAACCAAAAATCCGTAAATGATCAAATTTAACTGGATTACTTGTCCATACCTTTTCTGCAACCTTGCCACCTAATGATGTTCGAGGTAATCTATTGATGCCATATTCACAACCATTCACAACCTCTGCCCAGAAAATCTTAGGAAGTCCTGCATTCAGTCTCAAACACCTTGACCTTTCAGTTAAGGACATGTTCATCCTTTTTGCTACACCATTCTGCAGTGGTGTCTTGCGCACTGAAAAATGCCTTTGAATCCCATGCTCCTCACAGAACTTCTGAAACTGCGGATCTGTGTACTCTGTGCCATTATTAGACCTCAAATACTTGATCTTTCTGTCAGTTTGGTTCTCCATCTCAGCTTTCCACAGCTTGAATTTAGAGATGACTTCAAATTTTTGCTTCAAGAAATACACCCAAATCTTCCTGGAGAAATCATCAATAAAGGTAACAAAATATTGAGATCCTTCTAATGACTATTCCCTGGTAGGGCCCCATACATCAGAATGCACATAATCAAGAATCCCTTCAGTTTTATGTTTTCCAGTCATAAAACTGACTCTAGTCTGTTTTTCAAGAACACAGAACTTACAAAGATTGAGCTTGCAGCTTTTAATATCATGCAACAGATTTCTTCTATGCAATTACGTCATCTCACGTTCACTGAGATGACCCAAACTCATATGTTATAGCTTTGTACTATCATCATCTGACTCTATAGAATGAACTCCACCTACAACTATACTCCTCAATAGTTTGTAGATATTTCCTGCAGTTAACTTTCCTTTCATCACCGTCAGTGCACCCTTAACAATTCTGATGGTTTCCCTATCCTCATCAGCTTTAAGAATAAAACCATTTATGTGTAGAGTGCCCAAGGAAATCAAATTCTTCTTCAGATCTGGAATATGTCTAACATCACATAATGTTCTAATTATGTCATCATACATCTTAATCATGACTTCTCCAATACCAACAATATTGCAGCATCTATCATCACCCAAATAGACTGAGCTAGAATTAGTTGACCTGTATGAAGTAAACCACTTTCTATTAGGTGTTATGTGATAAGAGCACCCTGAATCAAGAATTCATGCATCCGTAAATTGAGTTGATGAAACTAAAAACATATCGCCATCACTGCAATCTGAATTGTCACTCTGCACCACATTGACAGACTTCAATGATGTATCATCTTTCTCCTCAGTCTGCTTCTTAAGCTTTGGACAATCTCTCTTCATATGACCTGACTCCTTGCACTTGTAGCAATGAATTTCCTTTTTTCCTTTGGATTTTGATCTGGAATTTCACCTTCCAGAACCCTTATTCTCTTTCTTCCTTCCACGATCCTGCTTACCCAATAACATATAAACTGTTGTCATGGGAGCTTTCTCCTACATTCTGCTTCTGCTGGTTGTGAGCCAACAATGCTGTAGTAATCTCATCAACTTTGTAGTTTCTTTCCCATATGTCAGAGTAGTCACCAGATGTTCATAGGAAGAGGGCAATGAACATAACAAAATCATCGCTCGATCTTCATCCTCAATACTCACATTAAGCCATGATAAATCAGTGATTATTTGATTGAAGTCATTCACGTGCTACGCTAGATCAGAACCTTCTTGCATCTTCAACCCATATAACTTTTGCTTCAGATACAACTTGTCAAATACAACTCATTCGTCAGAGATTTAGCCATAAAATGAGTTTCCAATTTCTTCCAAACTTCTCCTGAAGATTTCAGATTTATCACGTGATATATAACTTCATCTGTCAGACATAGGCGTATAGTTGCTCCCGCTCGCTGTTGCAATTCTTCCCAATCTTTATCCTTCATGGCATTTGATTTCGTTGCCCGCAAAACTTTCAAGATTCCCTGTTGCGCTAATGGATCTTTCACCCTCGTTTACCATAATTCAAAGTTATCAGTTCTATCGAATTTCACTACCTCGAATTAGTGCACAAATTCCTCTGCAAATCCTGCTCAGAATCTTTGCAAAAAGAAAAAAAGGATTGAAAAAGTCCCTTAATTAAGTTGCCTTAATTAAATTTTTCAGGAAAAGAAAAAAAAAATTGAAAAGAAAAAAAAATTGAAATATTTCCTTCAAAATATTTTCTTTATTTCCTGCTTCATGGAATAGAAATTTGAAATATCTTCCAAATTTCCTTCTCCATAGTTTTCTCGGCTCGCTCCAACGAAGGAATGAAATTTGAATCGCCTCCCAAGATAATCGGGACCTTCCGATTGTGCTTCCTGCCTCCGAAGGAATGTTTGGTCTCCGTAGCGCAACACTTCCAATTCTGGCTGCCTCGATCGCACTCGAATCACGAACATGAGCCGCGTTCGCCCGAGCCGCGAACGAAAGTCTCCCGCGAGTGAACAGGAAGTTTCTCTCGCAAACAGGAGTCTCCCGCAAACCGTCAGCTTCCGCTCCGAACGCCGCCTAGTAGCCTTCCGCACTAACGGAAGAACACACCTTACCCGATTCGCAGATCTTTGCGCTAACAGTAATCTGAAACCTGTCGCGAGAACTCCTCCAGCAGCCTGCTCTTCCTCCGTCGCCAAACTCCTCTGACCTAGGCATTGACATTTTTAGTTCCTGTACTTAAACATGGCTCTGATACTACTTGTTGAGAAATTAGAGCGAACAAAAACATGAATCGACACAAATCCAAAAGAACACAAAGATTTAACGAGGTTCGAAAAAGATGCCTACGTCCTCATGAGCAGAGCAGCAAGTTCTTTCACCATTCAGAAAAGAGAATACTGAAATCAAGGATACCTCATGGAGTTACTAATATACCTATTTATAACCCCAAGAGTAAACCCTAAATACAATACGTAATTACAACATTACCCCTGTACCGTACCGCGGGGCGTTGCCCCCGTACCCCCAACCCACGTAACTTCCCGATTTGGACAGATTCTTCTGCTCCGCTTCAATCCAGTGTTTGTCCCTATATGATATATGAGTCATACCATAACAAATCTCCACCTTAATCAAATTTCGAACGATTAACGATCTTCGAGCTAAATTTGTTAAATCTACAACCCTAACTTTAATAGGGTACGATCAGAACTTTGACTCCTAGCTCGGCTCGTTTATTTCAATTCAATCTTGATTCGAGCCAAAATTCGAATCAAATTTCTAGCAATTAATGATTTTCAAGCTAAATTCTCAGCCCTACACTTACATGTACGTATAATTGCATAAGCCCTTGCGCATGCATGTGCTTTTGCACTTCGGCATACTCGTGAGCACGTGCGCATCATCACCGGCGATGACGACCCTACAAACATGCTTAATAATGTGCCTCCGTAAATACAATTTTGTTGCATAAGTACCGAGACCTATGCGAGTACATGTGCTCTCCCGCTCTTGTACGCTCATGTGCATGTGTGCGTATCACTAATATTGACGGCGGCTAACCTAACCTACTCTCATACTACAAGTATGCTATTTAATTTACAAAAATATATAATATTTATTTTATCTTTATCAATTTTCAATTGCACAATAATATCTCATTTTGTGGGAACTTTTTATCTATAAAAAAAAAAAAAAAAACTTAAAATGCTAGTTTCCCATATCATAAATTATTATTATTTTTTAAATTTTAATCTCATAACTTTATTTTAAATAATATTTTTTTTCTAGAGTTTAATATAATTAATAAATATTTATATAATTAAAATTTTTAAAAAAAATATACTCTTTAAAGTAAATCAATTAAACTGAGTTGGTGGAAGTGGCCGGTACGCTATTGGCCCATTTGAGGCAACCAAACCATCTCCCGTGAAACGGACATATAAGATTTATGACATCTTAGAGTTTAAGTGTAAAAATCAAATTTTGTGGGTTGTATATGTAAATACACAAAAATTATATGGTATGTATATATATATATGTACATATATATATATACATACCATATAATTTTTGTGTATTTACATATACAACCCACAAAATTTGATTTTTACACTTAAACTCTAAGATGTCATAAATCTTATATTTCACTTTTAAAAAGATATTTTTAGTAGTATTTAAGTGGTTTTTACAGACATAGCGCTCGAAACATCTAAATTTATTTATTTTGATATTCATGTATAAAACACTCTGTAAGTCTCTTATTATTTTCTTTGTTGATGATTCGATAGAGAACTACAAATCACGATGTAACTTCTTCTCTTTCACTATCTCTATTGCTTCTATCTCAGTTTGATTTGCACATCTCCATCGGATCAACAGTAAAGAAAATGGCTGGAGGGTTAAAGAGTTCTTTTTATGTAAATATCAAAGTTTAAGTGTAATATAAGTAAATTTAAAAAATGTAAGTGTTATGTAGGTAAAACCCCGAAGATTGGGCCCGTTTTGGGGCAATTTATAAGTGCGGGGTGTTTTTGAAAACGTCTCTCAAATCTCACGTTTTGCCCGTTTATTCGAAAATGCGGTTTTATTTTTACACTAAACGCAAGTTGCGGGCAGTCAACCCTCGGACCACTGTTGTAAATTTGAGAGTGTAAGGGTTTAATATATAAATAGATAAGAATTGCATGATACTTATGTAAATGTCCCAAAAAAGTCGCAAGATATATTAAATAGTGTAAAAGTATTACTGAATTTATAAAATTCATGGAAGTAATAGATCCGGAACTCGGGGAGAAGTAAACCCGTGGCGGTAACAGTGGAAGCGAAGTCCGTTTTCCTACTCATAGCTCCTTTCCCTTACCTCCCGCCTGCAACTTCTAGGGTTTCTGATTTCTTCTGTGATTCTTGCACATATATTTATTCGGGCATTTTTGGAACCTGGAATATTCTTCTGTAGTACTTTGATTTTAGCTTTGAGCTTCTTTGGTCGCAGTGTAGGGGAATTACTTCCTTTTCCCCTTATTTGTTTTCGAGATCTCATTAATTTATTAGGATTGGTTAGGGCTGGGGGAAGTTTTGTTGCGGAGATTGTGGCTAGATTTGTTCGTTTTTAAGGCGTGTTTTGATTTTTATAATTTGTTAGGTGTTTCTTTTTTGGAAATTTTTTAGAATTCTTTTGGGGGATTTTAGAAGTTTGGATTAGGATTTTGTGTCAGTTCTGGAAAGGTAGGAAGATCCGCGCAAGGAGTTTATTTGTGTTTTGAATTGCTGGGAGGGGTTGGGAAGTGAAATCGGATGGCTTCTATGGAAATGCCGAGCCCTGGAACCCCTAACTCTCGGAAGAAGACGGCGACGGAGAGAACAGCACCGATCGCAAAGAGGAAGACAACGCCAGAGAAACCGTTGGCGATCTCGAAGAAGAAGGCTGCTCCGCAGAAGACCTTCGGGCAGCAGAAGAAGGGGCCATCGGCGGATAGGCTCAATACAAAGTCTCGAGCTGGTCCTAGTCTCCAGTCTTTGCAATCCTTGCCGAGCGACTTCAGATTCACGGGTGGATCTCTGTCCGAGGAGAGAGCGGAAGCTGTTAATCTCGATATTGTTTCCGAAGGCAAGCAGGATATCAATGTTGGAGGTAATACAGAAGCGAAAAATATTGTAACGTGCATGGAAGAGGAAGGTGCTAATTTGTGTGTGTCGGCGGAGGAGGATGTGGATGGATTTATTAAGGTGAACGATGAATCGCCGTATAGTTCAATATCTACTGCGGACGAGAGGCCTTTGCAAGATGACGAGGAGTTGATATCATCTCCGTCATGTTTGCCGGAAAGCTTTTTGTCTCGGATTGATTCCAGATGGAGTGATACCAGCGCTTATGGTTCGAAGAAGGTGAGTCTCTGTATATATTCTGTTTTCCCTCTCTTTTGTGGCATGCTCGTGCTAAGAATTGGTACGATACTAGGATCCAATGATCGGTTCATTTTTAGAAGTTCTTCATTGTTCTCCTCCCTTTTTTTCGTTCATTGTACCGTCTTTGTGAATGCTCCCAAAAAAAAAAAAAAAAAAAAAAAAAGAAAAAATTAACACTTTTAACTAAAAAAATGTTTGCTGTCTGTTATTATATGTATAATTTACTATTAGTATATTATTAAAATCTAGGTCATAGAGTACCTATCCATCATTGTATTATTTGAGAAACGGCATTTTGTAACCATTATTGCCTAAGTTTTGTCCTATTGGACGGTTACAGATTTTTTTTGTCATAATAACTTACCTAACTTTCTGCATAAAAATTGAAATATTATGTAACTGGAGCATCACTCTTAGCAAGCGTTGAACATAATCGGTCATATGCTCTGGTTGAAGATTTAAAAAATGCAGAAGAATTTGTCATGATTATTATTTAGACCCTAATGAGCAATGTTTGTAAAATATATAGGATGTTTTCTTAAAGTGTGATCTACGTATGACTTATTTCACTGATGTGATCAGCATATTGTTGATTTATTGATTAATTAAAAAATTCATCTTCTATTAGAAACTTCATGCTTGGTGCCAACTTCCAAGTGGAGAATGGATCTTAGGAAGGATATTGTCTACTACAGCAGCAGAATCTGTTATTGCTCTTCCAGAGGGGAAAGTAAGCATTCGAAGAGTTGGTTTTTAAATGAAGATTGACTAGTTACTCTTAAATTTTTTTTGCTTAGCCTGAAACTTCTTCTCTAGGTATTAAAGTTGAAAACAGAGAGCATTTTACCTGCAAACCCAGAAATACTCGATGGGGTAGATGATCTAATGCAACTTAGTTATTTAAATGAACCATCTGTGCTCTACAACTTACAATACAGATATGACCGAGACATGATCTATGTGGGTATCTTTTTTCTAGTTCAATTTTAGAATTTTTTTATCTAATCTCTGTTCTTTTAAGATTGCTAAATTCCTTTATTACCAATTTAGACTAAAGCGGGCCCAGTACTGGTTGCTATCAATCCATTTAAAGAAGTTCAACTATATGGAAGTGATTATATTGAAGCATATAGGTCCAAATCTATAGACAATCCACATGTTTATGCTATTGCAGATACAGCAATACATGAAATGATAAGAGGTTATTTTTTATGTAATAAATTTGAGCATTCTTATACTGAAATCTTCTTTCCCCCTCTTTGACCATGATTTTTTTTCTTCAGATGAAGTCAATCAGTCTATAATTATAAGGTATGATCTTATTAGTTTGTTCATATGTCCTGTAAATTTCTATTCCTTTTTAATTAGCCTTGTTCTTACAGCATTTAACTTTTGAACCTCAAGTGGCATGAGCTTTTTTCCTTCATTTTTTTTTTTCGTTTGCTAGGATGTTTTCTTGGGTATCATGTGATTGGACTTTGTGTGGTTATAGAAACCCTTAATTTATTATGTATTCTCATGAGAAGCAAAAAGCTTATATCATTAGTTATTTGTATCAGATGGGTTGATTACCTTTTTTTCAATTTCTTTTAATTTAATTTTGGAGCCTGTCATCTATCGTTATCTGTAGTGGTTTCAATGCCTCAAATTTGCTAAGCATGGCCTTCTTTTTTAGTGGCGAGAGTGGAGCTGGGAAAACTGAAACAGCAAAGATTGCCATGCAATATTTGGCTGCTCTTGGAGGAGGTACCGGGATGGAATATGAAATTTTACAAACAAATCCAATTCTTGAGGCCTTTGGGAATGCAAAAACAGCAAGAAATGATAACTCTAGCCGCTTTGTAAGCTTCTGTATTCTTAGATGAAAGATACTCTTACCTCGATCATGAAACAATTTAACAATCCTTGTTTTTTTTTTGATGATTTTTTTCTTAAAGGTCACGTACTTCTTGTTGAATATGCTATAATATTGTTCTTATATTGTTATTGGAAAAATTTGCTGTACACTTCTACAGGGAAAGTTAATTGAAATTCATTTCAATCCTAGTGGAAAGATTTCTGGTGCCAAGATTCAAACTTGTAAGTATGTTATAATTTTTTTTTAAGATCTGATAATATTTCTCCCTGAATATTTTTCTTTCTTAGACTAATCTTTTTATGCATTTCATTTTGTGCCCTTGGTATTGCGTACCGATCTTGACAGTTTTACTTGAGAAGGTACATTCTTTTGTCGAAATGAATACTTTTTTTTTTTCAAAATGCTTTTTGAATTTGTTAATTACTTATTTGCACATTTTCCAGTCAAGAGTTGTCCAGTGTGCACATGGTGAAAGGTCTTATCATATTTTTTATCAACTTTGTTCTGGTGCTTCAAAAGCTCTTAGAGGTAGGCCACCTTTTTCTACCATTTTGTCATTTTTAAAAGAAATTTAATACTCTCTTAGTTTGGCTCTCTATTGCCTACTTTATGGTATATAATTTTGGAGTTTATTGATTGGTGTTATGGATTATCGACTTTTTCAGTGACCCTATCAAAAGACCTTGAAGTTGGCTTGTGAGTTTTGTTGCTGTTGTTGTTATTGAATCTTATCTTTAGCTATATTTGTGTTAATCTCAATATAGCTTCTTCTTTGAAGAACTTAAAATTTTAGCTTTGGACTACACTTTTATTTCTTAACCCTGGAACCCAGCTTAACGATGCCACATAATAAACCATCTTGACCAATTTTTTAATCCTTTTTATTTTATATATCTATATCTATATCTATATCTATATATATATATATATCTATATCTATATCTATATCTATATCTATATATATATATATATCTATATCTATATCTATATCTATATCTATATATATATATATATATA
>NW_018165365.1:223845-227115 GCF_001263595.1 Phalaenopsis equestris
CCCCCCCCGCCTCCCCCCCCCCGCCGGTTCCGCCGAGCACTTCTCCGGCCGGCCCGACAGCAAGGTTCTCCGGGTTTGCGTAGATCGCGATGTTAGAGACGGAGGCGGAGGCGGAGGTTAGGGTTCGGGAGTTCGGCGGCGTTGCGTTTCCTCTTCTCCATGGCTGGTGAGATCTTTCCTCTCTGCTTCTCTCGCGATCTCTTGCGTCTTTGCGACCTTGTCTTTAGGTTTTCTGCGATATGCATTTTCCTTTGGGTTCCTCGGATTTTCTCGCGTTTTCTTTCGCAATGCTTCCCTCTCGGTCTTTCGTTGATGCGGTTTTAGAGGGAGGTGGGGCGATCTCGAGTTCTACCGATTCCTTTCTATTTCCTCAAGGTTTCATGATTCTCTCAATATTGGTGGTGATTACTCCTTTATGAAAAAACTAGGGAAGAAGAATGGAAAGTTGGCTATGTTTATTTCTGATGTTGAAACAAATGTGTTGGCTTCCTCTTGTCGTTTTGCTTTGGTTGGGAAATTTTCTTATGGCCATCCTAAACTTGAGCTCATTAGAAAAGAGATTGATCTTCTTAAATTGAAGGGTTGGTGGAGAATAGGGGTTTTGGATGGCAAACATATTTTAATCCAGCTTGCTAATGATGAGGATTATACCATGCTTTTTGCGAAACGTTTTTTGAAAATTGAAAATAGATTTATGAAATTCAGGAAGTGGTCTGTTGATTTCGATCCGAAGTTAGAGCTTCCGATTTTACCAGTTTGGATCCGTTTTCCGGGGTTAAAGCTGCATCTGTTTAACCATGAAGTTTTATTTTCTCTTGCTGCTGCGTATGGAAAACCTCTAAAAATGGATAGTGGTACTTTTTATCTTACACGACCCTCTGAGGCTCGGGTTCTAGTGGAAAGAGATATTACTCTCCCAAGGCCCCCCTTCAACATGCTCAAACTTCCTTAGAGGGGGAATGACAAATACAAAAACACGCAAAAAAAAGGGCTAAAAGGAAGAATGAGTTATCAAGTCTGAATGTTAGCAACATTATACAGGAAGATACCTACTACTTTGATGGGGAACAATTAGGCAACCCTTCTAGATCTTCTAGAAGGGCGGGCTTAAGACATAATGTTTAACATTATGGTTTGGAATATTAGGGGAGTGGCAGACCCTTCCTCCCTTAATAGGCTCAAATATCTTTGTAGTGTCCACAAGATTTCTATTTTTGCCATCTTGGAACCTTTTGTGCATGTTAATAGGGGTAGAATTTTACAGCGTTTCAAAAACTTTCAATCTTACTGCAATAAGAACAACAAGATTTGGGTTTTCTGGAAACGAAAAGTCACTTTATCTATTATGGATGACGATGACAAGTATGTGCTCATGCATTTCCGCTTGGATCAGTTTCATGGGTCCGGGGCTTTTGTGTATGCTAGCTCTCTTTTACCTGATAAATTCTTGCTTTGACAGAAACTTGAGATTTTGGGTACATCCATATCTGAAAATTTTTTTGTTGGAGGGGATTTCAATATGATCATGAATCCCTCTAAAAGAAAAGTAGGGGGTAGATGTGATCTAACCCTTCCTAATCGGTTTTCTTCTTCTATGACTGAAGCTGGGTTATTTGATTTGGGGTACTCGGGCTCTCCTTATACTTGGAGGAGAGGTTTTCTCCAACAGCGACTTGATCGGTTCCTTGCAAACTCAGCTTTTCTTAATTATTTCACCATCTCTAAAGTCCAACACCTTAGCTATGCTTCTTCATAATCCTATTCTTCTTACTCTTGTTTTTATTGATAAACTTAGTTTCTCCAAATTTAAATTTCTTAACATTTGGGCTTCTCATGAAAATTTCCTTAGCACTGTTGAACAGGTTTGGTCCTATGATGCAGCTGGCTCGCCTTGGTATATTCTCTGGCAACTCCATCAAAAATTAGCTGCACATCTTCGAAAATAGAACCACCATATTTTTGGTAATGTGCACTCTAAAGTTCTGGAAGCCCAAGAAGTGGCTGATCTTTTGGAATCTCAGGCTTCCTCTTCACCTGAGATGTTTAACCTCACTGCTCAAGCGCACTTGAAATTACTGGATGCCATTAACATTGAGGAAGGTCTTTTGCAACAAAAAGCTAATGATCTCTATTTCACTGCGGGCGATAGAAATATCAACTACTTCCATGCCACCTTAAAACATAGGCGGAATATTAATTGCATCCTCACAATTAAAAACGCTAAAGGCCAAACTTTAACAAATCTTGATGAGATTGGTGAGAGTGCCGTGCTTCATTTTACAAAGCTACTTCAACAGAATTCTATTACCACTACTGTTGATGCTTTGGTTTTTGAGGATGAGTTTGATTATATTAATAGTTTATCTCTTGCACATGTTCCTGATGAAGCAGAAATTCTCTCTGCTGTCAAATCCATAAACTCCAATAAGTCTCCTAGTCCTGATGGATACTCTTCTGCTTTTTATGTTAAGTGTTGGGATATCATTAAACAAGAAGTGGTTAATGCTATTCAAAGTTTCTTTCTGGGAGAAGACCTTGGTAATTACTTCAACTCTACTTCTATTGTTCTCATTCCTAAAGGGCATGACAAAATTACTTGGGATAATTTCCGACCTATTTCACTCAATACCGTTATCTCTAAGGTATTGAGTAAAATTTTTGTCACAAGGCTGCACCCTTTTCTTGGGAAAATTATATCTCCTCAACAATCGGCTTTTATAAAAGGTAGAAATATTACAAATAATATCTTGCTTGCTCAGGAATTGATTGAAGATCTTGACAAAAAATGCAGAGGTGGGAACATGGTCTTTAAACTTGACATAAGAAAAGCCTTTGACACCATAAATTGAGACTTTATTCTAAATATCCTTAAAGCTAAGGGCTTTAAAGAGGATTTTTGCTTACTTATTAAGAGATGGTTAGCCAATAACCACTACAGCATTCTTATTAACGGTAAATCTTTTGGAAGATTGTTCCAAATCCATTCTCATTTGGATCTTTCCTTTTTGCTGGGTGGTGTACATCAAACACTTATATATGTTTTGTTTGGAGGCAAGAGAAGAAGTTTTATTGGGAGACACATGACTCCCTTTTTGGTGGCAATATTTCAGTTTCTTAGACGACGGTATATTACTATTTTGTTTCTCCTCCAGGACTGTTACTTTGTCACAATTTTGCGCTTAGATTGGAATATTGTGCAGTTTCAAGATAATTGGACTTACGGATTGCATAGTTCTGTTTTGCACTTTCCCTACAAGTTCATTTTTGATA
>NW_018165365.1:227342-282188 GCF_001263595.1 Phalaenopsis equestris
ATATATATATATATATTGAGGGACATAACGAATAAGAAAAATAGAAAAAAAAAAAACATTAGTTGGTTCTCGAAAAGAAAAGAAAAAAAGGAGGAGAAGGCTGATTCACACGTTGCTTTGCAGGGTACTACTTCTCCCTTCCTTTCCTGCCCTAGTTTTCAGATGACAATTAAATTTTAGGATTTAGGGTATAAAATACATTGTCCTAACTTAGCATCAGCACTGCTGTCCCTCATATATGTTTCTCTTAGAAATCTGATATATTCCTTTATCTTTCATTGTGCTATTTCCAATTTTCTAACTTTTTTGAAACCTTTCTATTAAAGAATACTTTGCAAATGCTGTCATTCTTATAATTATTGCTCTTTCTGTTCATTTTATGAGAGATTTATCCTTTCAATAATCTTTTTAGTAAAAAAATGTGTTGTCTCATCTTGTACGCGTATATAGTTGAATTTTATTTAGAGCTAACGTGCGGTAGCTTAGCCTAAAAAGTTATTATGGTTTCTTAATCTTTGGGTACTTGCACCCCTAATCATTAGTATTTGCTCATGAGTAATCCTCTATAGATTTCACCCCAACCTTTTCTATTCAATAATTTCATTATTGGTCCTGTTTAACATAAATTAACTTTCAACCATGTTATTTTTGATATGCTTAACTTATTTGCAGTACGGTGCTCATTTGAATTTTGAAGTTGTTAATCTTGATCTCGCCTGTAAATGTTTCTGATGGGAAGTTAAAGAGGTTCTTAGCATTGTTGGAGTGATGGTGGAAGGTTATGAAAGATTGTGGCTTTTTTTTATAGTTTTTTAATTATAAAATTTAATATTTTTTTATGGAAAATTTTGAAAAACTTCGAGTTAAAGGTTGAGGACGTTGGTTAACTAATTTTAGGTTAATTGTATATGTGGATAGCAACGTATAAATTTCTTTTTTTAATGCAAATTTGTTGTACCAAGTGTACAGTAGGAGTTAGAGTTTAGAAGAAATATGACTTTTTTTGTAAGTGTTATAAGTTGTTTTAGGGGTGGGAAGTTGATTGGGGTAAAATATTTTTAGATGAAGAGAAACATGTTAGGGTTCAAAATCTTTAATTATTGTTAATATACAAATTAATTAAAAAATTGACATGCACAAATGCATTGTAGTACACGTGTGTTGAAGAGATAAAAACTTTTTTTTTGAGGTAATAGAGGTATAGATAATACATTGGGTATTATTGAAGAGGTGAAAAATATACCAAACTTTCTTCCAAAAAATCCCTTCCGAAGACCATGATGGGCGACCCCCTCAAAAAATTCATTTGGTAAACTATTGTAACCACAAACTTGAATTCCTCGAATTTTTTGTTGCAATTTTGAGTTCTTAGATTTTACACTTGAAAAAGTTATAAGTAAAGGATGCTTGGAGTCTTCCCCATGACATTGAAATAACATAAAAAAAAATTAAATTTTTTACTTCTTGGATTTCTATGATGGGCTTTTGTTATTGATCTAGTGATGGTCATTCTTGGAACTTCATGTGATTGTCCTACGATAGTTTTACACTATTGTCTATTTATTATATAAGCTCATTTTTCTTGAATTTTTTTTGTATTTCTATATATTTTTATATGATAGGGCATTTGCATCACTTAGTAAAGTTGTCATTTCTACAAGTACTATTGATCATGAAGCAGTTGGACAATGTGTTTATATCATAATAAATAGTTCCGTCACTTCTTATGAGTGGAAATAAGCAATGCATAAATTAAATGTTAATTATTTGTGTCACGATCTGATCCAGAACTTAGAATTAACCAATGCGGGTACAAACAGTCGGGCGGTGAGTACTACATTATTTTATTATTTAATAAATGAAAAGGTCGCTAATCTAATGAAATTAAAGTTGTATATTTAAATTTACTTTGCTAATGGTTGTCAGTTTCTTCTATAAATATTTTTCTATCGCTCAACTTTTAATCACTTAATTAGCTTGAAAGTTAGTTTAACATAATAATAAACTAAACAAATCAGTGAATACTCATACTCCTAATGTGCAGTAATACAATGGGGAAAAAATAGTATGCATATCAGTGTAGCTTTTAATAAATCAATATAAACATTCGAGATGCTATTTAATTAATCTTACAATATTATTAGTATATTTATATCATTATATATCTGTGCAACCCGTCACAGGAGAAGCATGTAAAAATTATACTATTTAAGGTATTTCAATATCAATATATTTTTTCATATATGTGCATGAGTATTTTATTATTCCCCCACTAGTATCATAAAGGAAGAATTCTATCATAGCTAAATATGCACATACAAACATACTATGAAAATCACTACTTTATGATGGTTATTTCATTCTCATTTGCATAGTAGTTAATATGTTTGTATAACATTTAATATCTATTATAATTTTTAAAAAATGCTAACTACACAACATTCCTATAATATGAACAAAAATTCAGCAGAATCATAAATCATGATTTTGCAGTAATTTTAATATGACTAGTGACAATAACATTAAATGCATTTGGTCTTGAAGAAGTCAAAATATTACTATAGTAAATGACCATGAGTACTCATCTCGATGATAGATGATCTGATTTCTCATAACTTGTGATACTTATATAAAATTCTCACATATAAAATATAAAATATTCAATTATCATTTTACTTAATTGTGTTTTAATTTAATTATGAATTATTGTTGTATCACACTATTTTATAATTTTAATCCTTTGAACTTTTAAGTTTAATTATTGTAATCAAAACTAATATTAAATATTATTAATTTATACAAAAAAACATTTAAAATTAAAACGTTAACCTTTTTCTAGTGTCTGAATGGAATGCACTTAAGTTTAATATTTAAAAAATAAACTAATCTTTATAATTTATATATTATTTATTAAATAAAGTAAATTACTTACCTTTAATTATGGTTGAAAATCCCTCACTCATGCAAGTCTTCTCTTATGCGTGGGATGCTTGGCTTCGCTCCTTACAAGCAGAGATTCTTGCATTGCCTTTATGCCCCCTCCATGCTATTCTAGCCGTAAAATGAGCAATGGGTTCTCCTATTGAGGCCTTCACTACAGTCGTCTTTCTTCCTTGTACGTACACAGAGGAATCAAGCTCCACTTTGTTGACGATAAAGCCTCCCCAAAGATTACATGTTGCTCGGCTTTTCTTCATCCTCTGTTGAACGATCGAAGATGTCGTCTGTCGATGTCACCGCCTTTGGCTATAGGGAAACCCTAGCCCGCGCTAGTCAGTCTTCGCATGCGCCAATCAACTCTCCAAGTAAGTCATTTCAAATGATTTATACACAGAAGTATCTGTTTGACTTCCCGACCCTCTTGCTTTACCTCCCCCTCTTTGGCTTCCCAACAGTTCAATTCTTTTTTTTCTCTTTTGATTTCCTCGTTTCTTCTCCCCCAGTTTTAAAAAAAAAAATGATTTTACAATCTTCCCTACTTATAAAAATTTTGTCCTCGAAATTTATAAACAAATCTCTAAGTCATTTTTTTTAAACAGATCAACATGAACTATCCATACATTTTTTGTCGGACTCCCTTTTTTTATAATTTTGGGTGTAATATTATGCTTGAATGGATATAATTATTAATTTAAGTTAATTTTAAATTTTTTTGTTATTAAAATTTTTTTGGCGTAATAATTTTCATCAAGTTTTTATTAATTAATCCTAAGTCTTAACTTTGATACTATTTTGGTCATGACCCGATCTGGGGCTTGAAATTAATTAAGGCGAGAATAGATAGTCAAACATAAGTATTATATTATTTTATAATTTAACAAATGAAAGAGTTATTAATCAAATTAGATTAAATTATTATATTTAAATTTACATTGCTAATGGTTGTCCGCGTTTTCTATAAACATTTTTCATTATATCGTTAAGCTTTTAATTACTTAATTAACTTAAAAATTTTCTTTAAAAATAATAATGTGCTAAACAAACCATTGAATACTATACTCCTAAAATACAATAATACAAGAGAAAAGAAAATAATATACATGTCACTTAAGTTTTTAATAAATCAATGTAAATATTTGAATCAATAAATCTTACAATATCAATAACATATATATATCATTATATATCTGTACAATAGTCAGAGAAACATCATCTAAAAATTGTACCACCTAAGTTACTTTAATACCAATTTTCTTTTTCATATACATGTATGGATACTTTAGTGTTTCCACACTAGTACCATAAAGAGGTAACTTCATTATAGCCAAACATGCACATACAATACTATGGAAATCATTATTTAATAATGATTATTTCATTCTCATTTGTATAGCAGTCAATATGCTTGTATAATATTTAATATATATTATAATTTTAAAAAATTGCCATGCAGAATCATAAATCATAAGTTTGCAGTGATTTTAATATAACTAGCGACGGTAAGAGTAAATGTATTTAGCCTATAAAAAGCAAAAATATTACCATAGTATAAAAACATAAGTACTCACCTTGAAGATAGTTGATCTGCTTGCTCATAGTTTGCGTTACTTTTATAAAATTATCATCTATAAAATATAAAATATTCAAATATTATGTTATTTGTGTTTTAATTTAATTATGATTTATTATTGTATCACACTATTTTAGAATTTCAATACTTTAAACTTTTAAGTTTAATTTTTGTAATCAAAATTAATATAAAATACTATTAATTTATACAGAAATACACTTAAAATTAAAATTAGAACTTTTCTCTAGTACCTGAATCAAATGTACTTAAGTTTAATATTTAAAGAAAAAATTTATATTTATGATGTATATTATATTTATTAAATAACTTACCCTTAATTACGATCGAAAATTCCTCTCATGCACACAAGTATGCTCTTATGCGTGGGATGCTCGGCTTCACTCTTTACAGGCACAGATTCATACATCGTCTTTCTGCCTCTATCTTCACGCTATTCTAGCAGTCAAATGAGCAATGAGTTTGCCTATTGAGGCCTTCACAACAGTCGTTTTCCTCACATGTACACGCACAAAGCAATCGAGCTCCTTTGAGTTGACGATGTGGCCTCCCCAAAGATTACACGTTGCTGCTCGACTTCCTTCATCTTCTACTTCATCCTTTGTTCGATGATCGAAGACGTCTTCTGTTGATGTAACCACCTTGCACTTTAGGGAAATCCTAGCATGTGCTTGTCGGTCTTCACACGTGACGATTAACTCTCCAAGTAAGTCATTTCTCGCATCTACTGCCCCTATGCGTGGACTTATATTCGAAAGTATCTCTTCAGCCTCCTGGCCCTCTCGCTTCACCTCCCCGTCTTAGGCTTTCCGACTGTTCGATTCTTCTTCTCTTTCGGTTTTCTCATTTTCTTGCCCCTGGTTAATAAAAGCGTGACATTACAATTTGTGTTTTGATATCATGATTAAGGGTTGTTTAATTACAGAGAATGTAGAATTTAGGAGAAAAAAACTAACTTATTTCTCATTAAACAAATAATTAATATGTATACAACTTAGACCAACCCTCTTTTACAATTAGAGGGAAATTCAAATTATCATGATAAAATGAATGAAATAAATCACAATAATGGAGAATTAAGGGAAAATAATTTCTCCCCTTAAATGTATCAGAAGACCCACAATTTTTTAAACCGTGTCCATATCAATACCCCCTCAAGTTTGGTTGTATATGTGATACATTCCAGAATTGCTGCTGAGATCACTAAAATAGTACCTAGGACGAGTCTTGATAAGAATGTCAATAATTGATACTGAGTTGGGATATAGCTTAGCTGAACAACCCGTTTATTGATATTCGCAGAGATGAAGTGTCTGTCAATCTTTATATATTTGAATGGATCATGGTGTTTCAGATTCTTTGAAATACTGATGGCTGATTGAATTCACTAAATATCTTAATAATGCTTTAGTTTTCCATGTGAAGTTTCACTAGTAATTTCTTTAGCCACATCCCTTCATAAATTTCTCGGGTCAGGACATGATACTAAGATTTGAGGCTACTTTTGGCCACCACAACTTGTTTTTTCACCTCTCCTAATAATTAGGTTACCCCATAAAAATGAATAGTAACTCGTGGTAAATCTTCTGTTAGCGAGTTCTCCTGCCTATCAATATCAGTATTACGGTTCCCAATTTTCTTGAATATCAATCCACATTCTGGAGTTATTTTTAGGTACCTCAGGATTTGAATGACCACTTCTAAATGATTTTTATTTGGATTGTTCATATGTTAGCTCACTGTACCAATCATGGCTATTTTAGTCCTCCTCTAAATGATATTTAGATGTAGGGCTATAATCAAGCCGAGTCAAGTCGATTATGTCCTGGATTGGACTAAGCTTTGTTGAATGATAAGTTGTTAATGTTCATTTAAAGCTTGAGCCGAGGAGCTTTCAAATATATGCTCATACTTGGCTTGCTTAAATTGTTTAATGATCATACTTGATTTGTCTATATTAATTGAACAAAGTAAGAATTCAAATGAGTATTTGGCTTTTCATATAAAGTTAAAAATTCGATTTGTATTTAGTTTTTCGCTAGTAATTACACTAAAAAGTCAATTGAGGGTTTGATTTTTATATAAAATTATCAACAAATGATTTTACAAATCTAAACAAATAAGCAATTGAATAAATTTCAAATTAGCTTCTAAATAATTTATACCAAGTAAATATAATGATATATAAGTTATAAGTAAGCTTTATTACAATCAAATAACATAAATAGGTTTAACAAATTATTTTATTTAACTAAAAAAATAAGAAAAACTTGCTTTAAATTTATATGCATAGTTATTAATCAAATTTTATTTAAAAACATATTATATAAGTATAGAATATTTAACAAGTTCATGAACATTAACAAGCTAGTTGGACTATGTTCAAATTTGGTTAGTCTTGGAGTTTTAAAAAATGTTCAAACTTGTTTATTTACTTATTTGAACAAACATGATCGAGTATTAATCGAGCTGAATTTGAGTTGTTCATCAAGTGCATTGGTTCAATTATAACCCTAATCAGATGTTTCATTTGCTAGGAAAATAAAATTTCTCCATTGATGTGGTTGCCTGCCATTGAGAATACCTTCTGGAATTTGAGAGCAAGAGAGAACTGAATGTTTGGAAGTAGAAAAAAGGCTCAAAGCCTATGGCGAGTATAAAATATATATTTGGGGATATAAATAGGCTCAAATGGTGGAATTCTGGAGACGTTATTGTATCTTTCTTTATCCAAGAACTAGACAATAACTATGGTAATTAAGCCTGATAACCCTTCTGTCAAATCCTTTTTCAACTCGAAAACTTAGGACCATGGATTAGAGCCAGTACTGGTGTATTTACTCCAAGATAATTTTCACCTCAAATTTGGGACTGAACTGGACACTCATGTCTTACCTAGGGGTTGGACTCTTTGGATTGATCATGTTGA
Organism: Phalaenopsis equestris; assembly: GCF_001263595.1. NCBI lineage: Eukaryota > Viridiplantae > Streptophyta > Magnoliopsida > Asparagales > Orchidaceae > Phalaenopsis > Phalaenopsis equestris. The sequence continues at coordinate 234,800 of NW_018165365.1, forward strand.
ACTGATTAGATTTCTAGTGTCTAGTAGAGGAGTTAAGATTTATAGACCCAATTTAGCATTGGCTTATGGGATTAATTGACCTTTCTTGCTTGTTTTTTCGAATTAAAATACTTAGCGATGTCTAGTTGATGGTACTGGAACACTGCAGCAATTTTGTTAATTAAATTTTGGAATTACGATGTTTCTCTCCTGCATGACATGTATTTCATCTTTTGGGAGGTTTTTGACTACTTCATTTCTTTTGTTTATTTTTACAGTGATTTATGAAGTTATATTGCACTTTGAAACTGTGTTTTTTCATGTTTGCTTATTGCATCAATTGTGAGCCATACCTTGGCATTTTGTATTTTCCCTCCAAATTAATTTTGACTGCTCTTTTCATGCTAAATCTGTGGACATTTTGACCCTTTGTAAACAGAGAAGCTGAATTTGAGATGCGTGGAAGAGTACAAATATCTGAAGCAAAGCGGCTGTTTTGTAATTAATGAAGTCAATGATGCTGAAAGGTTTCATTCTGTTATGGTATCGTAAAACTGTTTTTAACTTGTGCTTCCTGAACCAATCTTTTAATCCAGAAAAATTGCCATAGGTCAAGCCCACAAAATTTAATAAAAATTAGTTTTACTCCAGGCAGCTATGAAGGTTGTCCACATCCGACAGCAAGACCAAGATAATGTCTATGCGATGCTTGCTGCAATTCTATGGTTGGGTAATGTCTCTTTTACTGTGATTGACAATGAGAACCACGCCGCAGTTGTTGCAGATGAAGGTGAGTTTTCTTAAAGATAAATAGAGAGAAGTCCAATTCTGTTGTTTGTTTTTAGGATAATTTTTTGTTTCTTTTTTGTTTTTTTTGTTTTTTTGTTTTGTTTTTATTTTTGCCTTTATTTTAATACATGTTTGTTCGGTGCACTTTTTTGCATGATTTTATTTTTTATTTTTCAAAAATAAATTAGCTCTTTTTTTTAAAAGACTCGAAATAAATAAAAATTGTTTTGGGTATTTTTAAAAAAACTAAACATGTTATGTCATACCAAATTTATTTTATTTTAAATCAAAACATGACATTGATTGAAATGCCAAATGTGGCCAAGTTAGGATGATGATTTTGAGGCACATGGTTTTTCACTATTCACCAAGGGTTGATAATATTTTTTTTATGTTTCAAAATGTTGTTCAAGGTTAATTAAACAATCATTATCAATAGCAGGGCATATGTTATTCAATGTATGTTTAGATTCACTTTCCTATACTACTTAATTTCTGATCCATATACTATTTACCATTACATAAAGAAATTTTTATTCGGATTCAATTATCTGTTTCATACTTTTAAATTTCAAATTGATTACTTGTTTTTTGAAGTTCACATCATTGCCACGGCATTACAAAAATGAGCAGCTGCAGATATTACTCTTTAAATTTGAGAGATAAATATTGGGGAAATGCTTTGCATCCCAACTTAGAGACCCAAAGCAATTCTCTAGAGCCTTGATGGTGGCACTTGCCTTGTATTGAAGGCCAAAAAATGTGTCAACACTCATGGTTCTAAAGATTTTATTTGATGTATGAGATGGAATTGAAAGTAACGCTTGAATCTCATCAATTTATATCGGTATATTTTGCTCTAATAAAATCAAATAAGATAAGAGCCTAGTTTCTGCTTCTTGGATAACAATGTGTCATGTCTGTTGACTATTAAATGTGGGAGCTTGCAATTGTTACTTCTTTAACGTCATCTTTCAGACAATTATCAACTTCTTTGGTAAACTATAAATATTCTTTAATAATGGCTTTTTTTTCTTAAAATGTCAACATCTTTTCTCACTTGCAACTTTCTATAATTGTGTGTTGAGTCCTTTAACGTGCATACTGTTGTCAGTTTTGATCTTTTTTTTATTTTATTTTTATCATAACGAGGTTGAATTGGATTTGATGCTGAAAGACGAAGATTCTTTGATTTGATTTTGATGAAATCTGATATATTGCAAATTGGAAACAGTATTGCGTGCTGATGAAATGGATTTCTTAGAAGTTTGTTACTTAACAGAAATTTATGTTGTGAAAAGCTTTTCTTCGGAACATGAGATTTCTTTCTTTTTGGTTACTACCATTGTTTCATGCATAAATTTAAAGAGCTATTAGCACTGTATGCGTCTTTTGTTAATTCTGTTGTCATTTCTCAGCTGTGCAAACTGTATCCAAATTACTTGGTTGTGATATTCAGCATTTGATGCTGGCTTTATGTACTCGTAAAATGAAAGTTCGAAATGATACTATTGTCCAAAAACTCACATTGACTCAGGTTACTTTCTTTCCATTAAGTAACTATCTCTTACCTGCCTTTTGATGTAGCGTAATATTTGTTTGCTTTATTCTTTTAGGCAATTGACACGAGAGATGCACTGGCAAAGTCGCTGTATGCTAGTTTGTTTGAATGGCTTGTGGAACAAATTAACTTGTCACTTGAAGTAGGAAAGCGGCGAACTGGAAGATCAATCAGTATTCTTGATATATATGGTTTTGAATCTTTTGAAGTAAGTAGAATATTATCCTTTCATATTTTTGAAAAGCATCCTATCAACAACATTTATTATTTTGCAGAGAAATAGCTTTGAACAGTTCTGCATAAACTATGCTAATGAGAGACTGCAGCAACATTTTAATCGTCATTTATTCAAACTAGAACAGGAGGTATAATTTTTGACATTTTTAATAGCGTTACTATTGCATGTACTTTCATTTCTCTTGAAAATTTTGTAATTCTCTGTAAAAATTGTCAGTTTAAGGATGTTTTCTGTGCTTTTAAGCTTCATAATAACATTAGTTTGATTTAAGATGGGCCTGAAAGAATTACTTTTTATTGTATTTCAAACAAATGAATCAGTATTTAGCAATTCTTGTTTCTGTATGTACTTGATGTTCTCTGAGGTTAAATAAGCTCCAGTGCATGTCACTTTATTTGATTCTTTTCTTTCATGGAAGATGATTCATTCTTCATTACATGGTTTATTTAACCAAAAAATTGTGCTAATCTATTTTTTTGGTACTCTTGTTATTACTTTTTGTTGTGAAATAACCTCATTTTTATTTTTTTACTGGCTTAGTTTCAGCTATTGTTTCTTTTTTAAGAGCTAGAGCACCTTTGACTACTACTTAACCACTTCGTTTGAAGTACATCACAAATTTTAAGCAGATAGTCAAACTCATATATGATTGTGCTGTTTTTTTAGGAATATATCCAAGATGGCATAGATTGGGCAAAGGTTGACTTCGAGGACAATCAGGATTGTTTGAAACTTTTTGAGAAGGTATGACATTGCATGTCTGTGGTCATTCTATGTTCTGCTAAAGCCTCTTTGTATTCTTATTGAAAAACTAAGCTCGTTTTTGAAATTTCCCCAAGCGTCCATTCAGCTGTCATCAGCGGTGTGGCTTGCATTTTGTCTTCAGGATTATTTTAAAGCCAACATCTTCTTGTTAAATAAAGTGTAAATTTTGTTGCTGTTATTGGACTACTAATTGGCTCTAATCTCTTGATACAGAACCTCAGCTTGACTAACTACTACATTACCTCAACTACTTAAAAAAACACATTTTCTTATATGCTTAGTGTTCTCATTATTTCCTGAAATTCTGCCCCTTTCTTCATTCATTTTTTTTAAGCACATTTTAAAATTGGATTTCAAGATGATTTGTTTTTTATGCAGTTAGGCATAATGCATTTGTAGCATTAGTTCTTCAGCGCTGACAGCTTTTTTAAGAGCAAATGCCTACACGATACCTTTTGATTGAGAGCGAGCTGAATGACTGGTAATTGAGGAGAACTTAGAGAGTAAAGGTTCAGTGAGAAAGATTTTGAATTCCGTGCTAGAGTTAGAGGAATCATCACCATCCATAAACGGGATCAAATTTTATAACGAAGCTATACAACTCTTTACATTACATATAGTAATGAAGCATTGTTTTAATAAATCATAAATAATTGTACATTATTTTCCATGGGAGAGGAAGTATTGCTTGAGAACAAATTGGGGATGTTTTATAACATTGAGCTATTGAAATTCATCTAATGGAAAATTCATCTTGAAGGGTAGAAATGAAGTGAAAATAATTGAGAAAGAGGTGAATATGGAAAATTCACTCAAGCAATAGAAGACAAGCAGCTGGTCCTCGCCATAGATCCTTTTGAATGCTATCAACTAGCTTTTGAAAGAATTTATTTGAAGCAGTGGTGATATTCATGCATACTCATAGGATGAGCTTAATTGGTTATAATATTGATTCACTAAAGTTTTTCTTTTTATAGTATTTGAGCCTAATGTTGCATTAGATGAAGCTAATTGGATTGGAATGGTTAGATTGATCAGACTTGATTTTATTGGCCGATTAGGATTACGTTGATTGGGTTAGTCTAATTTTATTAGTTGGCTTTAGATCCTTTTGAATGCTATCATACTGTAAAAGAAAGATTTTGTGAATCAATATTATATATAGTCAATGAAGCTCATCCTATGAGTATGCATGAAGATCACCACAGCTTCAAATAAATTCTTCAGAAGCTAGTTGATCGCATTCAAAAGGATCTATGGTGAGGCCCAGCTGCCTGTCTTCTATTGCTTGAGATGAATTTTCTATATTCAACTCTTTCTCGGTTATGTTCGCTTCATTTCTACCGTTTAAGATGAATTTTCTGTTAGATGAATTTCAATAGCTCAATGGTATAGAACATCCGCAATTTGTTCCCAAGCAATAATTCCTCTCCCGTGGAAAATATTGTACGATTATTTATGATTTATTATTGTTAGTTGATTCATTGAGTTTGGTTCAATTGGGTTGGGTTAAGTTATAGCATTTGATATGGTTGAACCGAACTGTTTTCGCGTGGGAGCTATTTGGGTAATGAGCAACTTTGTTTATTTAAATTAACGGACCAATTGTAGAACATTTATAGATGATCCTTGATTCCATGCAAGAGGGAGAGGGGATGATTGTTCTTTGGAATGATGGGAAGGGATACAATTAGCTTAGGTTGGATTTAAGTTTTTTTAAATAAAAACATGATTAAGCGTGACGGTTATATTGAAGTGTAATTTATGTTTGAATTTGGAATTTAATGTAAATTAGGAGATTGTTGAGGGATTTTAGAATGGTCGTGAAGATGATTCAAAATTTTTTGGTGGCATTTTGAATTTGCAGACGTGTGGTTGCCTAAGATTTGTCAGCAGATCAATGTCCTAAAGGCAGTTTTAGACATATGTCCATTCAAGCAAGTATAATGAACATTGCTCATTATAACTTCTGATTATTGTATTATAATAGAAGGCCCATAAGTGGAACGTCCATTCACAGCAAATCAAAAAACGACCTCAAAGTTCTATGTCCTAATAAATGACGCATCAGCCACTGAGAACTAAAATATCAATGAATAAGGACAAAATTTTGACTAATAGAACTTAATAAAATGAAATGGTTGAATAATTTAGTAAGCTAGAATATTTACATTTTGATAGATGAGATTGCATGTTGATTTTTTGGTAGTAGGTCAATGATTAAAAAAATTATGATTCTTCCATAATAAATAAGACGAAAGATATGATATATTTGACATAAACAAAGCACCTACAAATTAATGACATAAACAAAGCACCTAAACTCTTTAAAGTAGGCATTTGAGGGCATCACTTCTGTTTTCTTTTGTTGTTTTTTTTTTTGTGTTTTGTTTTTGTTTTTTGGTTACGGATCTTATCATTCATAAATTTTGTATTGTGTTATTTGTGCTACCCTATCATATTTCTAGGGATTATCTGAAGATTTATTTCTGCCTTCATGCAGAAACCATTAGGTTTATTGTCTCTTTTGGATGAGGAATCTACATTTCCAAATGGTACAGATCTGACATTTGCAAACAAGCTCAAACAGCATCTTCATTCAAATTCTTGCTTCACGGGAGAAAGAGGCAAAGCTTTCACTGTTAGGCATTATGCAGGAGAGGTTGTTATTAGGACCTTCTGTAAATCTGAATTCACCTTTGCATCATATTCTTCTTCCATACGGTTTACAGTTACTGTGTTTCTTTCTGATCAGGTAGCATATGACACAACTGGTTTTCTCGAAAAGAATAGGGATCTACTACACATTGACTCTATTCAACTTCTGGCTTCTTGTTCATGTCATCTTCCTCAAATATTTGCATCAAGAATGCTTACCCAATCTGATTTACAAGAAGGCAGTCCCTATCGTTCTAGTGTTGTGGATTCCCAAAGGCAGAGTGTTGCGACGAAATTCAAGGTATTATGCCTTACATGCTGATTAAAAATTTCATAATGTTTAAAATTACTGATAAGACCAAAACCATTCTCTTGTAGTACTTATAGGGAGTCTAAAAATCCAAGTTGATCTTTAGCTTTGGAGCCTTACACCTTATGTGAACTTCAATTTTCATGTGAATTGTGGATATATCAGCTTCAAAAATCATTTATTTGTCAATACAAACTTGTTAGATGGCGTCCATGTTGCAATATTTTTTAACGCTTAATGTCTATATAAAATTTGACTTATGGTTGCCACATTCCAGGTGCTTATTAGTTTTCTTTTTCTTTTCCCCAATAATTTGCATGTGAAATCATTGAAACTTGTCTAATTTTATTGCTGTGATTTAGGCTTTTGTTTCATTTTCCACCTGGATTCCAATTCTATTATTACCAATGGATTCACCATGTATAGTTACATTTGAAATTCTCTATGTTGGATATTTTGTATATCATGAATTTATTTTTGTTTTAGTACTTTGTTGCTTTAATTTTTAATTTCCTTAAATTATATGCATATGAGTATTTTATTGTACTTTGTCGTCTGGATTAAAAGTCAACCGCTCCTTTTTATGAATTTACCTTGACTTGATTAGGGGCAACTTTTTCAACTAATGCAAAGGCTTGAGAGCACTACCCCTCACTTTATACGCTGCATCAAGCCAAACAACTTGCAACTTCCTTCGACTTATGAACAAGGTCTTATACTTCAGCAGTTGAAGTGCTGTGGAGTCCTTGAAGTTGTTCGTATATCCAGGTCTGGTTATCCTACGAGGATGTCTCACCAAAAATTTGCGAGAAGGTGAAGTATTTATTTTCTTATTGTGTATCTTCTTATACTCTTTTCATTTGCAATGAATTTTACTCTTTTCATGATCTTAGAGTATTTAATTTTACAGTTGCTGTTATTGATATGAAATTAATTTTTTTTTATTTCTATTTGCATGTGCTATTCTTGTTTAATCTCTCAGATATGGTTTCCTTCTTCTGGAAAATGTTGCTTCTCAAGATCCTCTCAGTGTGTCAGTAGCGATTCTTCATCAATTTAATATTCTTCCTGAAATGTATCAAGTTGGCTACACCAAATTGTTTTTTCGTACAGGACAGGTGATTTTAAGCCTTTGATGCATAAACATTTATTTGTATAAGGTAACATTTTATTAAATTTTTAAACTTATTAAATACAGACTCAGATTGATACAGTTCCTCTTGCTATGGAGATTGGCTATGCTTTTTCTTTTATTTTTTCTTACTCTTAAATTTCTTGAATCATGTTGTAACTGATATGTCGGATGAGAAATTATTTGGGTTAAGTACATTTTTATGTTTTATCTTTGTGCTTGTGGTTTGCTTCAAATAAAGTAACAAATCCAAATTTTTTGATAGAAGTTATCAACTATTTTCTTTATTCAATTAAATTGTTGAAATTCTTCAGATCGGTTCGCTTGAGGATACCAGAAATCGTTCTCTTCATGGCATTTTAAGGGTTCAGAGTTGTTTCAGAGGCCATCAAGCTCGTCTCTATGTGAAGAAACGTAGGAATGGAATTATCTTTATGCAGTCATGTAAGCTGATGTCTGCCAAATTTATTTGATTGATTTTTTCTTTCTTGAGATAGAGTAGTTATTTGAGGCTTATCAGGCATCTAATGCTATGAACAACTCTTAAATTATTTCCTTGTTATCAATTTTCTTACATGAGCAGTTATTCGAGGTGAAAAGACAAGGCGAATATTTTCAGACCTTGTACAAAAACACAGAGCTGCTATTGTTTTACAGAAACATGTAAAATGCCAAATTACCAGGAAACATTATATGAACATTCGTAATGCCACACTTGTTATACAGTCTGGTAACGCTCTCAATTACTTGCTCTAATTTATTAAAAAACAAGTACAGTTGGAGATAGTTCTTAATCATCTTACGATTTAATTTTTTTTCTTAGTTATTCGTGCACGACTTGCAAGAAGGTGCTCTGGAGACAGTTTATCCTATTCCGCTGGGCCATTTGATGTAACAAGGGTAATACACAATGTACTTTAAATTCTTATTTATAATTTTTGCACAACATATGCATGAAGTGTGGAAGTTTCCCTTAATCTACTCTTTTTTTATTCGTGGTCATTATTTTTCTTATCCCAACTACTAAGCACTGGCTTTATTCATCATCATCCTTCATCTGTTCATGTTTATTTTTCATTTTTTTTGCACCTCGGCTTGATATCGCTTTTCTATAATTTTTCTATTAGATTTGAGAATAGCGCAACATACTTTTATTAATAGAAAGAGGAGTTTAAATACATATTACAGGATCAAAATAAAATGATAGACATAAATTCAAAAATAGACCAACTAAGAAATACATAAATATGAAAACAGTAAATAAAGGAAGCAAATAAAAGCTAATAATAATTACAACAGTGATTAGCCCTATAATTCTATTACCCCCTTTAAGTTAAAGCATAGATGTTTATCATGTTCAACTTGGATTTGAAGTTGTTAAACAATGGCTAAGGACGATTCTGGTTAAAAATGTCTGCTAATTGACCATTGGATGAGACAAATGAAATACAAATCTCTCATTAATCGAGCTCTTTCTTAATGAAGTGTCTGTCAATCTCCACATGCTTGGTCCGATCATGCTAGACCTGCTTATGGGCAATACTAATGACGACTTTATTATCACAGAACAACTGGAGAGGAGTAGAGACTGACATACGCAATTTATGGAGCATGCTGCGTAATCTGAGAGCTTCGCAGATACCCAGTGACATGGAGTGAAACTCGGCTTCAACACTGCTCCGAGTCACAACCGACAATTTTTTGCTTTTCCACGCGACAAGATTTCCCCACACTAATGATGAATATCCTGAGGTGGATTTCCAATCGTAGACCTGACCCAATCTGCATCTGTATAAATAGCATTAGAACGAGAGTTGTGGCTCGAGAAAAATAAACCTGAGCCCGATGTGCCTTTTAAGCAGTGAACGATCCTGTGGACAACTCGAAGATTATGCTCATAGGGTTCATGCATGAATTGACTCACAATACCTAGTGTATCACAAATATCAGGGCTAATATGAGCGAGGTAAATAAGTTTCCTCACAAGCTGCTGGTAGTGAGTCTTGTTCTCCGGAACTGTATTGAGAACATTAGCTAATTTTTCATTAGGATCAATTGTGACTGCCACTTGTTTGCAAAGGAGAAGGTTATTCTCTATCAATAGATCAAGCATATATTTGCGTTGAGGACAAATGCCCCGAGATGACTGAGAAACTTCCATGCCTAAGAAGTATCAGATGACTTTGAGTCCTTCATTTCAAATGAAGTAACAAGAATATCTTTAAGAGACTCCAATCCTGGAAGATCATCAACTGTGAGCACCATATCGTCGACATGGACGATAATGATAACAATTTTGCCACTGGTGAAATGTCGAAAGAAGTGTGTATGATCTGATTTTGGCCTGATAAAAACTATGACCCATTACCACCTTTGTGAACTTGTCAAACTAGGCTCTTGGGGATTGACTCAGTCTGTAGAGGAACTTTTGTAGCCGTCACACTTGTCCTCAAGGAACAACAGAGCCACAGCTTGGAGGGATGCACATGCACAACTCCTCTGTGAGATCCCCATTTAGGAAAGCATTTTTGACATCTAGTTGAAGCAAAGGCTAACCCAAATTCACGGCAAGGGAAAGTAGGAACCGAATGGTGTTTAATTTAGCAATGGTAGCAAATGTCTTCTCATAATCAACTTCATATGTTGGTGAGTACCTTTGACAACTAACCGTACCTTGTTGCATTTAAAAGATCCATCGAAGTTAAACTTGGTGCTAGAAATCCAGCGACAGTCAACTGCTTTCTTACCTAGAGGAAGATCCACAACATCCCATGTATGATTCTGTTGAAGGACATTCATTTCATCCATTATTGCTACTTTCCAATAAAAGGGTCAGCTAATGCTGCCTCAATAGTGGATGGGAGGTGATGATTTGTCAGGGCAGCATCAAACACTTTATAGGTTGGCAATACTCTGTGGAAAGAGATATTTTTTTTCATGGAATAAAGAGAGTTTGCTTGATTACATACCTCAATAGGAGAACTCTCCTCATTTGGAGTGGTGTCAATTCTAGGGATATCATTTGAAGTGGATTCCAGATCTTGTAAAGAGATAGTGAGGGCTCCAGAGTTGGAACATCAGTGTGTTGAGTATAAACACAGAGAATGAGAGGAGGTTCTGATTGTTTGGTACGTAATAGATTTATAGGGACAGAGAGCTCCTTAGATATAGTGGTTGGAGAAATATCCATAGTGGTCAGAGAAGGAACAATGTCCAAGAAATCAAGCTCTCTCTCTCTCTCTCACTTGAGGCAGTGACAAGGAAGTAGGGAACACTTTCAAAGAAGGAGACTTCGACATTGACATAGAGTTTGTGTGGAAGGATTTAGACGCTGATAGCATTTTTAAGTGGCAGAATTTTCGAGGAAAACATGTTTTATAGAGCAGAGATCAAGCCCTACTACGATTAGGGGTATGTTCCGAACAAAGGTCGCGTACTAAAAAATTTTGGGTTCAAGAGTGGTGAAAAACTGATTAGTAGGGAAACATGACATCAAGAAGACTAATGACTTTCTAAAGTTATGATTATTTTGGGAATTTTATTGATGAGATAGGTGGTTGTATGCATGAAATCCTTCCAAAATTATTTAAGGACATTAAATTGAAACGTAATGGATCAAGCTATTTTGAGAAGTTGTCGATTTTTTCTCTCGGCTACTCCATTTTATTGAAGAGTATCCGTACATGAGCTATGATGGAGGATACCCTTACCAAGAACTCACCTAAAATAAAATTAAAAAAATTACGACCATCTTCGATTCAAAGGACTTGCATTGAAGCTTTGAATTGGGTCAAAATGAAGGAGCAAAAGTTTTGATAATGGCAACAGCTTATGACTTCTCTTTTAAGATATAGACTCATGTCATTCGAGTGTAATCATCAATTAAGGTAAGTAATCACCGTTTATTGGTGTAGTTGGGAATGTGAGAGGGTTCCTGCAAGTCACTGTGAATAAGAGAGGAGGGCAGAAGGCGTGTAAGGATGAGATGGATAAGGAACGCGATGATGTTTAGCTAATTGACAAATCTCACACTTGAAACTAGTAAATTTTTTATTAAGAAACATCAATGGATACAATGTTTTAGATATTGAAAATTGGGATGACCAAACGATAATGCAACAACTGAATAGGACATTCAGTGGATCGAGAAAGACTGCAACTATTGGGAGAAGTATTCTCGTTCGTCGTGCATTTCTCTTAGAAGTAGAGCCTCGTTAATAGCTTAACAGTTCCAACCATCCTTTTCGAATGACGGTCTTGAAAGACAAACATCAGGAGGAAAATGTGCAATGCAATCCAATTCATGTGTCAGCTTAGTAACATATAACATGTTCATTTCAACAGGGGACCATGCAACATAGATTCCAGGGTTAGACCGGTTGTTAATGCATCCGACTCTTTACCAGCAATAACGTTGCAAGAGCCATCAACAATTTTAGCTGTATCTTTTCCAGAGCATGTATAATATGTTTGAGAAAGCTTGAGAGCATCTAGTCATGTGGTCTATGAACTGGATGAGACAAAATAAGTGAGAGCCATAGGATTGGTACCTTCACGAACGTGGGAGGTCGATGGACCGTAAGGGAGACTGGATCCACGTAGTTTTATTAATTGCTTCATCTAACTTTTAAGAGAGGCGGATGATTCTGGGGTCAGAATGGAGGCAGGTTGAACTGTAGTAGATTCAGATGTCGTAGTGAGACCCTTAGCAGCTGAGGATTTAGTTGAAGGTGTCGGTTACTTATGTAGTTTCAAACATTAGTCTCGAGTATTGTTGGGTTTGTGACAGTAATCACAGGTGGACCAAGTGGCTCGAGGATTTAATGAGTGTTGAATACTATTAGTGGCTACAACGGATGATTCGACTAAAGTGGAAGATTCATGCATGGCAATTCTAGGGCTCTCTTCGCGTAAATTTTTTTGAATGCAACACGAGTGGAAGGAAGGGGATCCCGGCCAAGGATACAACCCCGTACTTCATCAAGATCTTTGTTAAGGTCTGCTAGAATTTGGAACATACGATCTTTCTCTATAATTTTTGAAAAAGAGAACGATCTACCGGTGATTCCCACGTGTAGTTATAATAGAGACCATGTTCCATTCATAAGGCCACCAAATCATTGTAATATTGGGTCGCTGTCCTCAATCCCTGTTTCGCCTCATGGATGATCTTGGAAACCTCATAAATTTGGCTGGATTTCACTTTATCTGAGTAGGTGTCTCGAACTGCAGTCCATATGGTACTTGTAGAAGGAAGAAATATATACGAACGACCAATCGCGGTCTCTATGGAGTTAATTAACCACGACATAACCATGAAATTCTCTACTTCTCATGCCTCATACGTCGACTCGGTTTTAGGAGGTTCATAGAATCATTTCCGTGAGATAGCCGAATTTTTCGCATTCCTTGACGAAAAGTACATAATTTGGGGTAAAATTAGATCCATTTAGTTTATGGGTAGTGATTAGGAAGTTCATGTGATTTTCCAGTCCTCCGGTCTGCAGAGGAATTGAGATTGTTGTTGACCTGAGGAAACAAATAGGAAATACATAACTTACGATAACTTGGAAACAACATAGATTCAGAAAAAGACCAATTAGGAAATTTATAAATATGAAAACGGAAAATAAAGTAAACAAATAAAAACTACCAATAATTGCAACAGTAATTAGCCTAATAATTAGGTTAATAATTCTAATATTTCCTTTCTAAACTTTTCAAACTAACTTTATTTATTTTATTAGTATATCTATATTCTATTGCATTTACCCAATTTGCTTCAGTGCATTTTTAACTGCTTTATCTATAGCTACTATTTCTTTAATTTAATGATTCTCAATTATCCTTAATTTTCTTGTAGATCTCTTGATATAATCTTTATTTTTTATACTTGCACCTCACATTAGCATGGTTAATACAATTTCAATTTTGTAGCATAGTTAATCCAGTTATATCTGCATGACATTTTTTCATTATAACCTAATCTTGAAACTGTTACGACTTAGTTTGAGGTTTGGAATTATCAAGGTAGGAACATACAATGGAACTAAAAAATTAATCTAATCGTAATTTCTACTACTAAAAATTAATCATCTAAATAAGTCAAAAGAGTCACAATACTGGTGCTAAGCATTTCAAAGCTAAGGGAAGATCTCTACCTTTATTTTGAGATAGACTATTCTAACATTAGTTTATCTAAGAAGAACGTAGGAAATAATCATCCATTCATTACATAAGCAAAATGTTGGTCGCCTTGGCAAGTATCTTAAGCTCAGAAAGTCTTTGTTTTCACAATTTCTTTCCTTCAACTAGTCTTGCAAGAGCCAAAAATCTTGAGTAAACTCATGAAGTGGGTGATAGGAGCTAAAAAAATTCAAAATTCAATATGTCCTTAGCATGGCTATTATGGCACGTGTCCTCATTGTCTTTGTTGTATTGTTCACTAACCATGAAGCAGCATCAAAGTTGCAGAAGAAGATACTGTTGACAGTGTCCATCAGTGGAGCATAAGGTATCTATGTCATGTTCAAAATCCCGCACGGCCTACTCCTTCCATCCTTACTTAGGGTTTAAATGACCAACTAGGCCGAATACAAGCCAGACCTGCTGGATTTTACTTGCAATCGGTATAGAGGGGATATTTTTTCAATTTTTTTTTTTTTGTAATATCCAACTTGTCATAAACCAAGTACTCCAAAACCATGAAGTTAGAGATTCGATTATCACAGAGTATCTCACAAAGTCAATGTTGAGATCCTCAATATACCAAACTAGATCATCGATACACTTGAATTTTAGGCACCTTCATGTTATTTTTAATCGCCCACTGAAGTCAGGATAAGCATAAAGTTCACGAGTTAGCCTAAAATCATTAGCAAACATAATAATAAATTAGGCTAACCAAACTTTATCCAACCGGGTTCAATCTCACTTTTCAAACCCTATTTCTATTCTATGATCATAGCAAGGCCAAGTAGAATTAGGCTAATTTCCACCAGACAAATCTTGGGCGTTCCAACAAAACTTAATTACCACAATTAAACACTAATAAAACTTTAATATAATGCATTATAAAACTTCTCAATGCCTTATTATTCTAATCAATATTTAATCACATTAATTGGACTCATTAATCAATCTCCTTACTCGTGTTTCTAAACATGTTAAAACACCTTATAGGTACTGGCAGCCTTTAACAAATCAACAAACATACTCACTCAGTTTATTTGCAGAAGAAATAAAACATCTTTTAACATTTTTTTTTTTTTCATTTTGAAGATTTGCGATCATACCACACAATTTTTATGTACTTTGCATATCTGACACCCAAATGTTAATTTTTACATACATGCCACCGTACCTATTCATGAGAGTATATTTTACTTTTTAAAAGTAAAAATGATGGTAAATTTTTTTTTTTTGTTTTTGTTTTTGTGATATGAAAGATTTGGGAGATATACATGTCAAAAAGTAAAGTTTAGATGCTAGATATGTCCATACATAGGAATTGAGTGGTATGTTTGTAAATGCCCCCTCCCCTTTTTTTCGACTTTAAAAAAACTTTCAAGTTCTCATGTAGGCTTTTGATGTTTTGATCTTTTAGTCTCTGTCTGTGTTCTATGCATACTCTTCTTTAAGTTGGTCATCCATATGCTGTTGTTTGATCCTGTAATGTAGTTTCTGAATACTGAGATGCCTATAACTTGAACAGGAATCCGATCCCGGCCAAGTACAAATCAAAGCATCCGTTCTTGCCGAGCTGCAAAGGAGGATTCTGAAGGCCGAAGTCAATCTCAGGGAGAAGGAAGAGGAGAACGAAGTACTTCACCAGCGACTTCACCAATACGAGAATCGCTGGACGGAATATGAACAGAAAATGAAATCCATGGAAGAGTTGTGGCAGAAACAGATGAGATCCTTACAATCCAGTCTCTCCATCGCAAAGAAAAGCCTCGCCATTGATGACATGGAGCGAAGGTCCGATGCTTCTGTCGAGCAGAGTTGGGACAGCAGTGGCAACCAAAATGGGGCCGATAGTGGTCCTCGACCCGCACTTCGCTTGACAGGCAGAGATGTGATGGCGGGCCTCAAAACCATCAGCCATTTGACAGAAGAATTCGAACAGCGAGCGCAGGTTTTCGCTGATGATGCAAAGTTTCTGGTTGAAGTGAAGTCTGGACAGGCGCAGGCGAGTTTGGATCCAGAGAAGGAGCTGAAGAAGTTGAAATTGTCGTTCGAGTCTTGGAGGAAAGATTACAGCCTTCGGCTACGAGAAACCAAAGTTATAATTAATAAGCTGGGGAGCGATGAACCGGGCACGCCGAAGAAGAAATGGTGGGGGAGGTTGCATAGCTCCAAGCTCATGTAAATATATGGAATGGAAGTGGAGGGGAGCTGATTGCAGTGAAATGAGGTGAGGGAATGGAACAGATTTTATGTGTTTTAGTTGCTCAACTATGTTCATATTTGTGATTGATTAGCTATATGTTTATTTGTGTTTTGTGTGATTGAGAGAGGGGGGGAGGGTGGGGGAGATAGAGAGAGAATGTGCTTGAAATCATATACAAGTATATATATTTTGATAGCTAGTAAATGATTTTATATCTGATTTATTATGGGATATGCCGTTTTTATATAATTTGGGTTGGAGGTTGGTTTCCTGCAGATTTGATTCATTGAATTTTTATATCCAATTATATTATATTTCCATATAATCAAAGAGGTGGTATATATTAAAAATATTTTAATATAATTACTTTATAATAATATTTTTATTAGTTCAATAGATAATATTTTAATTTATTATATTTTATTTTTAAAATCAAAATATTGGGATATTATATATTTTTTAATTTTAATTTGCATATTTTGTTTTAGCCATCTTATTAAAAATATATGGCTAAAATTAAATAATATGATGCTTGTTGGTTCTTTATAGATTGGATTGGTTTGTTGGTTCAATTCCAATTATATGTATAAATGGTTTTGAGTTTGATCAACCCGTCCATGGAATCGGATGGTTAAAATGTAGCCGAAATAAATGCCTTAAAAAATTGGCATTGTATTGATTTTCTTATAACATAGTATAATATATGAAAATATTTAATAATTTAATAATTTAATAATTTTTAATACACCTTAGATTTTTTTAATTTTCTATTTTACGTGCTTTAATTATAATAAAAATGATATCAAAATTTTTAAGCAATTTCTAATGAAAAAATTGGTGAATGTATCATGACCCCTTGAAAGAGTTGAGCTACAAAATAAATTAGTTTTGGTTTCTTCATCTCAACAAAAGGAAAAATTATTGTGTCTGGAGACCAGACGCAGCTCTGCATTCATATTCTTTAGGGAGAAAAAAATTTTTTTCACGCCAAAATGTATCGCATCCATTGTCCCAATAAAAGGTTTAGTAAGAGGTGAAAAAAAATATCCTGGAAAATTTTATGGGGTGTTTGATTATCTATCAAATTTAGAAATAGGATTTAGTAAATTCCATAAATTTAAATTTATCAAATTTAAATGTTGTAAATTCAAAATAATTTTTAGTTCAATTTAAGATTAAATTCATTAAATCTATTTATGATGTGGCATAAATTTACTCTTGTAACTTGCTTTTTAAGTTAAATATATTAAATTCATTAAATAATTGAATTTAATAAATTTGAATATACATTAAGAAAAATAAATGAGGAAAAAAATTAAAGCTACGAAATCATGCACTTAATTTGTCCTATTTTTTCGTTTGATATTGCAAGCAACCCATTAGTGAAGTAATTATGTCTGTTTTGTTAGGAAGTGATTGTTTAGCTGGGCAGATACGCTCCTATCAAAGCAAATGATATGTCTAGTTTTGTAACGTCTGTCATCTAAAAGGCCAACATTTAGTCAACAACAAAGTTTCAAATGCAGCTTTGAAAGGTATATGATACTCATTTAATCATATTTTTTTAAAAATATTACTAAGCTTAAAAATGAGCAAAGTAGCTTCTATTTTGAGTTGGAAAGGGATTCTTTTTTTTTCCTCTTTTCTTAAAAATGCTCATAACTAAAAAAAAATTATCTTTGATGCAACTTTTTTGTGAGCATAAAAGCTTTTATCTTCTTAAAATAAGAATGATGTTGAAGATAGGGAGAGCACTTCAAATGCTCTTAAAACTCTTTTGTATGTTGGTTATCTCTTATCTCTAGATGATTACAACATTTGAGGATGGCATTTAGGTGACTAATTTTCATATTGGTTGGGACAAGACTCTAGGCTCAAACGAGTCATACATGAAATATCACAAGCTTTTCTTTCCTTGAGGTTGTTTACTAGTTGTTTTTCATTGATAACCTTCTCTATAGAGTTTAGCAGTATGTTATTACATTGATTATAAACCCATAAGTCTTTATAATACATTTTATAGGATTATTGCAAAGCTCATTGTTGATGGACCCAAACTATTGTTTTCTTAGCTAATACATCAAGCTTAGTCATCCATTATTTATGTTAATGACATATTTGATGTATTTTTTTTCTGGTATTTTTATATGAATGTAATTCTAACATCATAACAATATACTTTTACTCCAAAATTCATTTCACCATACTTTTGAGAAAATATTATCAATGATTATATGAGAAATAACGAAATTTAGTCAATTCTTATATAAGAGGTAAAGGGATCTTGGGTTTCCATATCCTTATATTAGATTATGGCATACACATTAGTTGTTTATTTTGTTATTATCATCAATTCTAAAATGAAAATATATTTTTTTTCTTTATATGGGCTTAAACAAGGTTGTCTTCTATTCTCATTCTTTTTCACATTTATTATGAATTATTTCTCCAAGCTTTGTAATGATTTTATGATTGGAAATACTTTTTTTGGTATCAAAAATAAAAATTTACTCAATTTCTCATTTAATGTGCTAATGATCAACTAATTTTTAGAAAAGTTGATAGTATTACTACAAATAGCCTCTCTAAAATTGTAAATAGTGATATTAAAGAAGTTATTTATAAAATTCTGGGGGAAAAAGTGGATAAACTCTCTTGGAATCATCTTGGTATAAATATTATATTTAACAAGTTGAATATGGCTAATTGTTTTAAAATTTTTGGTAGATAACACAAATGGCCAAGTAGGACAAAAATTACTCCCTTTTTTGTAGATTTCAGGTTGCATATTATATTATTTGAAATTATTTAAAATAAAAGTTTTGTTCATTTTACCCTACTAATATTTTTTTAGGAGAAAAAATATATAGACTTATAAGCAATTTCTTACATTTTAATAAAACTACCAATAAAATCCATATCATCTGTTGGTTTACCATTACCCTTTCTTTGGATCATAGTGGCCCATGATTGTCTTCTTTTGATTCTTTTTAATTTCTTAGCAAAGCTCAAATGATTTTAAAAATTCATTTTACTACTCATTTTATCTTTCCAATTGGTTATTCAATAATTATGGTAATATAAAAAGTTCTCCTCATTGAAAAACTTTCCCCCTTTGAAAATCTATACTAGATGTGGCTTAAAAAATTAAGAATTGGTTGGCCTTCAAGATTTATAATGGTTATAAGCTTTTCTTCTTCTATGAACCTTAGTACTAGGTTAAGGTCCTTAATGAAGGCTTTGGTGATACTATTTTAAAAAGCATTTAACTGCAAAAACTTGTTGAGGTGAACAATATCATAACTAATGGTATTGAGTGTTTGCCCTTCCATTTTAAATAATTTTATTTAGCAAGTTTCTAAATTCATATATATTAAAGGTCTGAAAAATCAAGAATATTTTGTCTCATAAAGGGATATATATTAGGTTTAGATATATTTTGTGCAACAACTATAATAAATCTCATTCTAAATTTTTCTCACTTATTGTGTACTTCATGAATTGACAAAAACTATTCTAGATGATAACTTATATCACATTGGTTACAATCTTAGAAAGTTAATAAATGTGTTGATTACCACAATTATTGTATAACAAATATTTTTTTCATCTTGTTGCTCATATTACAGTTTAATATATCTGTGTTGAAAGAAATTACATGATATTTTGTGAATGAGGCATGCTAGTTGATATACTGATTGAGAAATCTACTTTGATATCAATAAAAAACTAAGTGGAAATTTAAAGCAGAACTTCATGCTAAGTTTTTTTAGCTACATTTCATCTGATGTTAATAAACTTTTGTTTTCATAATTGCTATTTTTCTTGCATTTGTTTTGTTTGTTTATCTTGTACCAGCTATAGGTTCTTTCTAGGTTTCACGTGTTCTCGGGACTATTATTGGTTTTACTACTACTATTACCTACTTCAAATAATTTAATTCTCCAGTTATGGCATTTTATTTATTTTTTTGGGGATTGATGCAACCATTTATTATTGTTGGGCAATTTTTGTATGATTTTAAATTAGTTTCATTTACTATTTAGTTTTCTTCTTGGAGATGCCACAATCTATGATCAATTCTACTTTGGTTCAGGTCTTAATTACTTATTTTTTGGCACTGGGTGGATATTTTGTTAGACATATGTTTTCTTTATTGTATATCTTTTAAGTTTTCATACCTTTGCTGACCTTAATGGATATATTTGAACATATAATGCAAAATTTAGTTAGCTTTCAATTCTTATAATTCTATAGTTTGTCTTTGCTATAATGTGAGCTAGATGTTTTGTATATGGATTGATTATGCAACATTTTTATATACTATATGTTCAAGATAGTTTGAATCTTTTATTTGATTTTCTCAGGTATAAATATATAATATGATTATTAATGAATGGAAATCTCTGAGTTATTTTGTTCACTTTGTTGCTGTTTTTTTAATCTTTATTACATTCTACGTTTTGTTTGTTCTTATGAATTTTTATCTCTTATATTACGGGTTCTCTATTGCCTTTTTTTTTTTCCCTTTTAGTCTCTTAAGTGTGCAAACTTTATGATTATTTTGATTAATGAAATTATAGTGACATGGCCCACAATTGGAAAAAAAATTAAAGAAATAATTATATGCATCAAATAAAGTTTATTATGGCATGTGGTGATTTATTCAACCAATCATCACTAGACCGCTCTAATGAAATTTAGTTTTAATGCGTTATATAGTTATGATTTTTTTATCCTAAGTGCTAAAGGGGTGTTTTTTGTTGGAACTTGAATGAAATATTAGAGTGTCCCAAAAAAATTATTTGATTATATATTATTTTTTATTATATAAAAAAATGAATTTCAATTGAACATTTGAACTAAAAATTTTTAAATTAAATTGATAATCTTCGGAACTTCTATTTTAATCAACCTATAATAATATTTTGATGAGATTAATTCAATTATGCTAAAAAAGTTTCAGCCACAGTCAAATAAGCCCAACAACAAAACCTTTATCCCACTAAGTGGGGTAGGCTACATGAATCCTTTTTCTCCATTGCGTCATATTTAGTGTCATATTCTCATATAATTCTAATAAATTAAAATCATTTTTTATACAATAGGCCCAAGTTTTCTTAGGTCCACCTCTGTCTTTCTTAACTTGAGTCGAATCTAAAACATCTACTCCTCTAACAGGAGTCAAATAAGCCCAAATCAAATAATTAAATCATAGTTGTTAATTCTATGACATTAATGAAAGGTGAAATAATAAAATCAAACATCTTAAAACGAGAAGTCCAACAAGCCCAAAATTTTTAAATTTTGAGAACGTAATAAAGCTTCATTGCTAAAAGAGCCAACATATTCTGAGAATTTTAGTTAAATTTATCATCACACCAAGCATTTGTAAATAGACATTCATTATTTACCTAGAAAATAAAGACCTAATTTTGGAGATTGCTTAGAGAATTCACAAACTCTAAAGCTCTACAAGATATTTAATAATGATTACTATAGTCAAAAATCATTATCGAATAACCATCATTGCTTGACCATCATCATTTTTCAACCACTTTCATCATATAATCATCATCTGATTACAATTGTTGTTAAACCATCATCCTATCATTATTATTCAATTATCATCTTCACCCACCACCATTATTAGTCTTCATTATAATCACAAGAGATCAAGCTTGCATTTTTAAGTTTGTAATAATGTCTTCCCTAATTGAGAAGAGAGAATTTTAATCCTATCAACATAGAAGATCATTTCAACTGATTTGGAACCCATATTTTTTTCTTATTTTTGTCTAATTTTGTATGTTTAACTCTAGCATCTCTTGTGAAATTCATTTTTTATTTTGTATTTGTGTTGGCCTTCCTATAAACCTAATATGCTTAATATTTGTGTCACCATTATGACTACTTTTAACACATAACAATTGGCACATGCACTCACAAACAAACAATCATCTTCTTATATAGATAGAAGATCACATTCTCTCATCTTTCACAAAGTGCAAGTAAAAAAAAAAAAATTTCTTTTTAGTCCCTTTATGTGTCAATCATTTACAAATCTAGATGAAGTTAAATGATATTGAGGACAAATACTCCTAACATTCAAAAAGGAATTATTGTCATTCAAAAATGAATCACTTAAACTATTAACATCGCATAAACATTATTATTATACTAAGTCTTTAATGTAAAATACACATTTTTCATGCACATATTTTTAGCCCAAAAGTATTGTAAATAGAAATATCAAAATTTAGATGCTAGAAGGATAAGTGCATACATTTTATGTGGTATGTATGTAAATTTCCCTTTTTTAATATATATTAAAGAAGGACTTGTTGATATGAATAAATCAAAAGCGTGACATTAAAGGCATACAATATTTTCTTATTTATTTTTCAAATAAAATAAAAAAATAACATGATCAAATTTAAAGTGTTCTTATTAAGTCTTCATAATGTGCCTATTGATCTAAAAAAATTGACCAAAAGTATCATTATAATTGGAGCATTTACATGCAAAGCGCATAATTCTTATGTATCTACATGCATAGGCATGTGTTTGTGCTTGTGGGTGTGTGCATATGTGCTGGCATACAAGCACATGCGGTCGTGACTGGTGTCGATATGTGCATTCGCGAGGGCGTAGCGGGCGCTCGGGGTGTGATTGTGCGAGCACATTGGCATCTATGCATGTGTTTGTGCTTGCGATAATGGTTGTGAAACCACTCACACACAATTGATAAATTTGTTCCCGCTCAGATTTGTACATGAATATGCTAGCGTGCGCAGGAGCGAGCTAGTTTGAGCGCACGATTTACCAGCATAGCAAATTCAAATATCAACATTTCTTTATTTTTTTAAAAAAATTATCTATAAATACCCCCTCTTGAGGAAGAGATTAGACACGCCTTCTCTAAAGGGTGTAGTTGCATTGCCCATAGGCGATAGTTGCCTAATTTCTATAGGATATTGTTCTCTACCCATACGAAGGCCATTATCTAAGAATGCCCCTCTCAATCTTTTCTCTGAATCATTCATTCTACATTTCAATCTCTTGAAAGTCTATATTTATCAGGGACATATAATTTTAATAGACTACCAATCACTCCATTCTAGAAACTTTCAAAAAGGCATCAAGGACCAATGATGCAACATTAACTATTATTGATGGTATTTTAATTGTTTTTTTTCTAATTTTCCAAATGACATGGTGATCATGTCTCCTAAACCATCCGATCGAGCTTTTGCTCCGCTATTGGGATACATCACAGTTTATTAGATGAGCTTGCATGTGACCTTCAATTTTCACTAGCTCTTGAGCTAGAGGGTATTTTATCATCATGTGGAGTCGGCTTTTCACAACTTTATATCAAGCTATGACAATCATTATGAGATTGATTTTATTCTTCAAGGAATGTCATACAACATTGTCACAAGAGATTGGCAAAAATAAACGAGTTAATTTTTGATGTTCAATATAGTATCACTTACATGAGAAAATGGTTAGACATTTGATTGAAAGATGCTATGAAAATTAGTCCAATAATTTTTTATCATGAAAAATGATTAGGGATTTTGTTAGAAATATGGAAAATTGAAGGAGCTACCCATTGATCTTCATGTAATAGAAGATAACATATTGAAGATTTTCAAATTTTAGAGTGTTAAAGAGCTTCATTGTGAGATAAATTACTCTGATAAATATGTGATTCACGAATTCTTGTTCAAAGATGGATTCTCATTCATATAGGAAAATTCAACTTTAAGTTGTTGAAAGGGTTAAATAAGCCTAAGGAGAAGTTTGGGCAGGAGACAAAAATATCCTCAAAGGACCTTCCATGTGGATAAAATTTCTTATTTAATATGAAAAATGAGAGTCATACAAATTTATCTTTAATTGATCCTTTAAGGATTCATATTTTTGAGCAAGTGTTGAATCACAAGTGCATGAGACTTTCATGAGCTGAAGAATGTGCATGGGATCTTCAAACCATTTTTTCATGCTGATATATATTTATCTTGTTTAGATGAAAAAAAAGTAGATATAGATCTTGATTTGACCCTTCCCTTAACTTCATGGAGTACAAAGTTCATGAATATCAAATAAGTTTAAGCCAAATATAGGCAAATACATAATGTAAAGCTAAAGGAGATATTCACCTTGGAAAGTTAGCTAGCAGTGTACAGGAATGACGTATCCACTATGATAACTTTGATTCTTTTATAATGTCAATAGCTTGATAAAGCTCATGATGAACTGTGGATGTCCAATCTGAACTTATCCATTGCATGAAGAGTTTTTAAGGACTCTCAGGCAAATATGTTGGCTCTTAAAGAAGAAAATAAGAAGTTGTAGAGCGAGTTGTCAAAAAGACAACCAATGATATTATAGATATATCAAGGGTTGTTGAAGATTTCAGAAGTCCATAACTTTTAAGAGCATCCTTCATGATCATATTTAAATGGTTTGTGATTATATTTGTGACATTGAAGTGAAGGAGTTAAAATGTCAATGTGTACAAAAATGATTCATTCAAGGCTTCTTGAAAGACGCGCCGTATTAATTGGGCCAACATTAAAGGTGCATCTCCAAACTGGTCATCTAAGAAGCTTCCTTCCTTGTTGTAAAATGAAGTTGTTTAAGGTCAGTAGAAGACAATATCCTCCAATGATGAGAATGAGCACATCAAGATCAATTAGTGCATAATTTCCAACGAAAATATTTTTCTTCTCTGTTTCCTTTTTTTCTCTTTACAGTACATTATTATTCTTGTACTATTATACGCCTCATTATATATGATTTTTAATGATGTATTAATCTTAAATAGTTGAACATTTATCCATTGAACATTTTTCTTCGAATTGAAGTTTGATCTTTGACATGATGCTAGTAAGGTGAATAAATTGAATTTATATAACTAGCTCCTTAGAGAAAAAAAATTCATTATAAGTCTTATTATAAATCAAATATATTATAATTGAGATATTTTCTTCTAGTAGAAGCTGTGATAATGAACTTTTTCTAGGCCTATAGTATTCTAATTTCTTTTAGTGTACATGTACCTTTTATGGTTTATAATCATAAATTTTTTTTTAATATGCTTGTACCTGCTGAGGCTTATGACCTTTTAAGATTTTTTGAGTGGAGACTCTATCAACCATTTAGGGTCTACTTAGAGCTGTTTTTTGCCTACTTTGTATTTCAGTTTGCCATCACAGTTTTGTTTAGGGAACTATTTTCTTATTGCTATTTAGAATTTCTATGGTAGAAAACTGTTTCTTCCGACCTAAGTTGTTAAAGTGTGGTGGCCGTCAGGAAGTTGCGGTCTGAATTTTTAAAAATAAATAAATTTGTAATAGCTACCACAACTTTTTAAAAAGTCTTTTCTTCTACATTTGCTTCTTCAAATAGCTATGACTAAATAAACCCTTACACTCATACAATCTTTCAAGTGAGAGTTGTGTCCACCGCTAGCTTCCCATCTTGAACTAAAAAGATGACGATTAAGTGGGTGTTTGGTTGCATGTTGGATTTAATTAAGTATGGTTTACTAAATCCAGCAAATCTGGAGTTACTAAATCTAGCTAAGTTAAATCCAAATTTTGTGTTTGGTATTATTTACTTAAGAATGTTGGAAGAAGTTACTATTATTTACTTAATATATCTACATTTGTAATAAAATGAAATAGCATGTAAAGGGAAGGAAGTAGTTTTACAATATAATGCAAACTTCATTCCATTAAAAATCAATGTTATATATGATGTTCCAACTGATATACGATAAGGATATGATTATTATTCATAAAGCAGGAAGAAATAACATCTATTTTATTCTTAAAATTTGGCATATGTAACAAAGAGAAATTTCTAAGTTCGAATGAAGGGGCATTAAATATCACAAAACACTATAACAACAAAGGAAAATGACATAACTAAGTCATCACTAAACTCATGGTTTATTCTCACAAATAAAGAACCAGATGATTAATTAAGATTTTCATACAATTTTCAGTAGGATAACTACTTTTATTTATTTGAATATCCATTATTAATATTGTATCGTGGTCGCATTATTATCTTTCCAGCTAAGCTCTAATCGCGATTGTATTGTGAGGGTTCCGTCAAGAAGGTGATGGTTCTAGGCTAAACTGGGAGAGGGGGAGGGAGGGACATAGATGGGGATACAGGTAGAGACTAGAAAAAGGAAACATATCAAGAGAGTGAGAATGATGTAGGCAAGCCTTCAACTTGGGATGAGAAGGGAGGCAATGTGGAGCGAGCAACAAGGCAAGCATATCCTTCGATCTTCTCTTCTCCTCTGTGACAACGAGCTACGGACAAAAGAAGCCAGCTGTGAAGGAAAGATGAAGCACGTGATCCTTAAATCTACCTATGGATCAAATTTAGTAAATTCAAAAATTATCTTACGCCAAAGAAGTTTTCAGATTTTAGCATACAAACAAGTTTAACAAAGCAAAAAAATGTGTTTGGTGGATTTATGTTAAATTCATACGTGAATTCACCTTAAATTAGGCTACGAAGCATCCCTAAGTAAAACACAAAAGAGGAGGAGGAGAGACTTATTGGAGAGGAGGACCACGAGATCACTGCAGGGGATCATCAAAGGAGGAGATGGAAGAGGCAGAGAGGATGTGTGCTCGGTCGAATCCTTCGAACAAGTTGAATGAAGGGGGTGCATGGGGCGATTTATAGGCGGTTGGGAGGGACATAGGCGGTGGCGAAAGTGATTGTCGCCCATCGATCGACTCCGACGACGTTAATCGAGGGAGGGATCGGCAATTGTGAATTTTCCTTGCAGTTGGAGCTCGCATAGATCATTGGTGGAAAAATGGTGTGTTGATTCATTGTTGGATCCAAGGAAAAAAGCCACGGATCGCCGGTGTGGCTTAAGACGTGGCCACGTTTGCCTCGGGCATGACTACTCCTAGGAACATTCGAGCGTGACCATGCCTGGAAACTCCCTGGCGTGGCTACGCCAAAACCAACGTCGTCACGTCAGTCCCAGGGCAGCGTGGTGCGGACGAGCATGCTCATGTGCATGCGAAGCGATCAGCGAGGCGATCCTGACCAGAAAGAGAATCTTGACCAACCCTAGCAGAGGAAAACTCAAGGATTTCAAAGATAGAGTGGATCTTGGTTACATTTTCTCTAAGGTAATGTAGTAGAGGTCAAATTGTGTTCCACCCTATGAAGATTAATGCCCTTGGTGAAAGCTCAAACGAGCCTCGAGCTGGCCATTCTTCGCTCAATTTGAATAGATTTTTTATTTGAGTTTGATTTGAGTTGATTTTGAGTTTGTTTTGAGTTCGTACGAAGGATTACCTGAAAGTGAGGTCAACAAGATGATTTCCTTGGAGTTATCCCAATGGGATAAAATCGTGAGATCATTTCATCAAATTAGATAATATATTGATAGGTGAGAGTTCAAGTTATCACAAATAATATCAAAGAAATACACAGTATTGGAAGTTGGGTATTAAGGATCATATCAGTACATAATTTTAACAATTTGATGATAACTTGACCTTATAAATTAAATTTTAACAATATATATATAAAATCTCTGTATATATATATATATATATATATAAAGTTAAATGTAAAATTGCTTCTTTAAAATTACTTTAAAAAAACAGCTCTGTTTTTGCTGAAAAAACAGAGAAAATGTACGGCCAAAAGTGAAAGCGTTAAAAAGTAGGGACGGTGAGGGAAAAGGTCTACAGTTGAAGAACATGGGCCGAAGCGGGCTTTTCAAAGCCCAGCACGATCTCTGACAGCGGGCTCCACAGACCATGCTTCTCTCTCCTCTCTCCATCAATTTACATCATCTTCTCTCTCTGCGTTTTAATATTAAAATAATAAAAAGGAATTTGTGTTGGTACCGACTATTTAATGCTCCCCCGCTTTATCCATTTTGCTTCGGATTAGAATTATTTCTAGACCATCTGTCTTTTTATTTTTTATTTTTTTTTCAATTAAAATATATATAGCTGTCTCCGCGAACAGCTCGTGTTTTACTCGTTAAATAGTTCGTGTTCAGCTCGTTTATTAAGTTTATGAGCCGAACACGAACAAAGATTTGTTTGATCGTGTTCGGCTCATTTTGACTCGAAATACTACTCATCAATTATATACATATATTGGTGAGTGGTATTTAAAAAAAAAAATTAACTGACTACAAGGCTACAAAGATTTATAATCAATTAAAAGTATTAATTAAGCAAATAGAATAAAATTAATTAAATTAGATTCAAATAATGTTTTAATATAAACTAAACAAAAATTTTTAAATCTTGCGTCAATTCTTAACATCTGATCTTATGGATATGTGATTAGGGTTGTCAAAACTACTCTTTGTTCGTGAACAGTGAACACGAATAGACTTTGTGAGCTCGAAATATAAAAGAGCCGAACACGAGTTAAACCTGGGCTTACTAGTGTTCGGCTCATTTACACCTCTATATACAACAACAAAAATAATATATCAAATAGTTAAGTTTATGAAGTGAGAAAAAATTGTGAATTATTATTAATCAAGTAAAATTCAATTTTTTTAATAATAAAAATAGTGAATATTGAAAACAGGGAAAATAAATGTAATAAAATATTTTAAAATATAATAGATGTTAGAATTTGATTTTATTGGGACTCTCAAACCTATTTATGTCTAAATTATTTATTTAAGGGGGTGTTTGGAAGCAAATTTTTAATAGATTTTAGTCATGAATTTAAACTAAAGCCAGCCCCCAAATACCAAATATTTATCAGGTTATATATAGTTAGATCCAAATCTGTCTCACAAGAAATAGAGCTTTCGAGATAAAAAAGTAGCGAGGGGGTAAGAATTGTGTAAGCTTTAATTCATTAAATGGACCTCCTATTCCCTACAGAACATAGGTACGACGGGGGTACTTTAGTTAATGCTTGAACTTCGCTCAGATGATTGTGAGATACTGTTGTCTGGTTTTTCAGCCAGCTGATTATAGAGCTTGGAGGTTCTGCATAGTTGAGTGGGGCTAGGTCTGCCAGTTATTCGTTGGGAGCCCGTGGGGCGTTTGGAGACCATCGCTCCTTCCTTATCTGTTTAACTTGGATGACGGCGGTTCCGTTCTTTTGAATCTGATCAGCTAGGTCTTCTGGAGTTGATCCTTCCTAGGACACCCATAGTCGTATAGTTGGAGAGATATCTCTGGGTAGTTGATAGTAGGGTCTGAGGGGTCATTTGCTCACTTACCATCCGTGGAATGTCTTTGTGATTCGTGTTGGCTCTTTTTAATGTACATATATGGGTCGATGACATACTAAACACCAAAAAATGTAAATCAAACACCCTCTTCATCTACTTTTCAAATTTTAACTCAAATATTAAAGGTCTTGATTAAACTCCAACCCATATTTTTCAAATTTATAAAATTCACAATGATTTGATCATGACACATGTGTGTCGGTTTTATAGTTCAAAAAAATCAAGAGAGTGCTTGATTTCTAAATAGCAATAATTTGAATGCCTTATATGTAATTATCCCTATATATATCCCGTGAAACAGGGAAGTACAGCAATTATTGTACAACTTGCCTGACGATCTGGCAATGTCTTTGTCTTGCTATTAGTTGACTTCTTAGCAGTTCGTTTCATATTTTTACCACCCACAAGTCTTCATTCCGAAAATATCAATATTTTAACTTATAAAATACATAAGAATTGAAATTTATGTGTTAAATATGTAAATATATATGAATTGAGTGGCGTGTATGTAAATCCTTAAAAAAAAAAAAGGAAAAAAAAAAGGCATTTACATATCGGACTTTTTTAAAAATTTATTTTTAAAAATAAGAATATTTTTATAACTTATATTTTGATTATATTCATCAATAATCTTATTTTACAATATTTATCTTTTCTGTCAATATAATTAAATTATTAAAATATTATTTATTCATATATGTTAAGGAAATAAATCAATGGCTCTTAGTGTAATGACATTTACGTTCTTTCCTATTCTAAATCTTAGAATACTTGTATGAATACCCCCTTGTAAATGTAAAAGAAATGAAGAAATACAAATATCTTCTTCTTTATCATGGTATCAAAGCCTTAGTTTTTTTTTTTCTCTCTTCTTTTCTCTGCCATGTTCCCGAGAGCCTCTGTCATCTGTGCCGCACGCGGTTCTATCTCCCCCTGTGTGATTTCCTATGCATCGCTCTGTGCGATCCCTTCTGCATCGGTGCATCGCTCGAAGCCCTCTCGCCTCACCGCTCCTCTCTGCAACTCGATCGCAGCTCTCGATCGAAGCGTAGCACGAGCTCTGCGAAGCAAAATTTGGGAACCCCTCTGATCCCGCGCTCCTCTGCTCCTCTGCGATCTCGATTCCGCGCTACTCCTCTACGAGTCACTTGACCAAAGATCGATCAAATCGCTCCTCTACGAACTCAATCCCGCGCTCCTCCTCTGCGAACAAAAAGTTCACCTGCTCCCTGCTCGACTCCCTCGATTCCCCTCTGCCATAGCCGCACGTGACCCTCATATGTAGGTGAAAACTTTATTCTGTCACCTCCACTTCCTAATGAAGAAATTAAATATTGCAAATCCTATTGCAACAGTTTTGACTGACTCAAACTATAATTTGTGGGTCCAAGGAATGAAAAGCTTCTTGATCGGTCACAAACTTTGGCGTATTTTTACTGGAGATATCAATAAGCCAACTAAACAGCAAAATGAAAACGATGACAAATTTGCTGACCGCCTTGAAGATTGGGATAGCAAAAACCATCAAATTATTACTTGGCCTCGTAACACGCCTATTCCGTCTATTCACATTCAATTTGTTGATTATGACACTGCAAAAGAATTTTGGGATTTTTTGGCCAATAGATATCGAACTACTGGACTTGCTCATTACTTTCAGTTATGGACTACGCTTCATAATCTGAAACAAGAACCTGACCAAACTGTAAATGACTTTCTAGCTCATGTTCAACCGATTTGGAATCAGTTATCTCAGGCGAAAGTAAGTGAAGATCATCTTCATCTTATTCAAGTTCTCATGACTCTCCGACCTGAATATGAAGCAGTTTGAGCCTCTCTCCTTCACCGACATCCTCTTCCAACATTAGATATGGTTGTACAAGAAATCATTTTCGAAGAAACTCGCCTCAATTTGGACAAGAACTCGAATTTTGAAATTGCACTCGCAACTACTCGTCTCTCATATCATAAATCTAACAACAACACATGTAAGAATTGCAAACAAACTGGACATGTTTTTGCTAACTGTCCGACTATCGAATACAGATATAGTCATAATCATGGTCATATTCTTGAGAATTGCCCAACTCGCCCTCCAAAACCAAAAGGTGGGGTCTCTAAACCCAAGAACGTCTCGAAGCCTAGTGTTACTTCCGTCTCTGCTGCAACCACTGACAGTTCTACTGCTATCATTATGAGTGATATTGAAGCTCTATTCAAACAGGATATCTCTTCCAATTCATCTACAACCATGTCTGTCACTCCGGGTAACCCTCATTGGCTTTTTGACTCTGCCTATTGTAACCATATGACTATTAATATTAAACTATTGTCTACCAGATCACCGATTTCTTTCTTGCCACTGATTCACACTGCCAATGGTAGCAAAATGAATATCACTCACACGGGTCATGTATCTACCCCCAATCTTAGTCTTCCTGAAACCTATTTTATCCCTAACTTAGCCCTCAATCTTATCTCTATTGGTCAGTTATGTGAACAAGGACTAAATGTTAACTTTTCCCCTTCATGTTGTCAGGTGCATGATCCACAAACGGGACAGATTCTTGGGACGGGTCGCAGGGTTGGTCGATTATTTGAGCTTGTTTCTCTGCATATTCCCCAGAAATTTCTGTCTGCTGCTACAACTACCAACTCCTCTATTTATCAATGGCATCTTCGTCTTGGTCATGCCTCAGCCAATAAAATTCAACCTTTAATTTTACATGGTGTGTTAGGATCTACAAAGTTTGAATCATTTAATTGTATACATTGTCAACTTGAAAAACAACCAGCATTGTTGTTTAATCTTAGAAATTCAATTTCAGAAAGACCCTTTGGCTTAATTCATTCAGACATCTGGGGTCCTGCCCCCATTCCTTCAATAAATGGCTATCGTTATTTTGTGTTATTTATTGATGATTATTTTCATTTTACATGGATTTATTTTTTTTAAAATTCAATCTAAATTGCCAAAAATTTACACTTCATTTGCTAATATGATTAAAACTCAATTCTCCTCCACTATTAAAATTCTTCGGACAGACAACACTATGGAATATCGAGATTCCTCCTCATTCCAATTTCTCAATCAATAAGGTACTTTGGTTCAGCGTTCTTGTCCTCATACTTCCCAACAAAATGGACGAGCTGAACGGAAACACCGTCATATTCTTGATTCAGTTCGTGCCCTTCTTCTTTCTGTCTCTTGTCCAGGAAAATTTTGGGGTGAAGCAGCTCTTACTGCAATCTAAAGCATTAATCGAGTCCCTACACTAGTTCTCCAAAATTTATCCCCTTTTGAAAAATTATTTGGGAAGCCTCCTGACTATTCTCTACTTAAACCATTTGGTTGTGCCTGCTTTGTTCTTTTACAACCTCATGAACGTACAAAATTAGAACCACGTGCACGTTTATGTTGTTTTCTTGGGTATGGAATTGAGTACAAAGTGTATCGTTGTTGGGATCCCATTACAAATAAACTTCGCATATCACGTCATGTTACCTTATGGGAAAATACCATGTTCTCATCCCTTTTTAAATTTCACCAACCTATCAATATTGACTCTATGTTGCAAACTGACTCATCAATTGAGTTATTTCCAAATCTAGACACAGAGAATTCTGATACGCTCAAAATTAGGCCTTCCACACATGCTCCTATGTCTGCTCCAGCTACTGATCCTACACCTCCACCTCCACCTACCCTTGACACCACTCTTCGTCGTTCTACCCGGGTAAGAGAAACTCCTCATTCCCTTACTGATTTCCATTGTTATTCTGCTATTGCAACCTTTCATGAGCCTCGCTCTTATCGTGTGGCAAGTACTGACCCTCTTTGGAAGCAAGCTATGACGGAAGAGCTTCAGGCTTTAGAGAAAACTCATACTTGGGACTTAGTCTATCTTCCTCCTCATAAGTCTCCTATTGGCTGTAAATGGATTTATAAAATCAATACTCGTTTCGATGGGTCCATTGAGCGCTACAAAGCTCCCTTAGTAGCCAAAAATTATAATCAAGAATATGGGATAGATTATGAAGAAACTTTTGCTCCTGTTGTCCGATTAACATCAGTTCGTACTCTATTAGCTATTGTTGCAGTTCATAGATGGAAGCTTCACCAGATGGATGTCAAAAATGCTTTCCTCCATGGTGATGTGGCAGAAGAGGTGTATATGCATCCTCCCTCTGGTTATCATTCTCCTCATAAAGTCTACAAGCTTCGCCGAGCCTTTTATGGATTAAAACAAGCTCGTCAAGCCTGGTTTACCAAATTTAGTTCTACTCTTGCTCAACTTGGCTTTATCTCTAGCCCACATGATTCAACACTGTTTGTTCATCTAATTGACCATAGTATTGTATTTCTACTACTTTATGTTGATGATATGATAATAACAGGTAATGACATATCGGGTATCTCTGAATTACAACATTTTCTCAGTCAACGTTTTGAAATGAAGGACCTTGGCAATCTCAGTTATTTTTTGGGGATTGAAGTTTCTCATAATTATGAAGGTTATTATCTTTCTCAAGCTAAGTATGCATCTGATCTACTTTCTCGATCGAGCATTACAAATAGCAAAACTATATCAACCCCATTGGAACTCAATTGCAAACTTACACCTCTCGATGGCAATCCACTTGATGATCCTACTCTATATCAATAGCTTGTGGGAAGTCTTATTACCTCACTGTTACTCAACTTGATATCTCATATGTTGTTCACATAGTCAGTCAGCTCATGTCCACCCCTCGCTCGTCACATTTTTCTGCAGTTCTTCAGATACTTTGATATATTAAAGGCACTCTCTTTCATGGTCTACATTTTTTTTTCAGCTCACTCCTGGTGATATCCAGGTACTCTGATGCCGATTGGGTTGGTGATCCCACAGATCGTCGTTCCACTACTAGTTATTGCTTCTTCTTAGGAGATTCTCTTATCTCTTGGCGTAGAAAAAAGCAAACAGTCGTTGCGCGTTCCAGCACATAATTTGAGTATCGTGCTCTGATTGATGCCACATTTGAGTTACTTTGGCTACGCTGGTTATTATCTGATATGAGTGTCCAACAATCTTCTGCTACTATGCTTCATTGTGATAATAGAAGTGCTATACAGATCTCTCATAATGATGTTTTTTGTTTTTCATGAGCGTACTAAACACATGAGCGTACTAAACATATTGAAATCGACTGTCACTTTATTCGTCATCATGTTATTCAGAGCACCATGCTTTTAATTTATGTCTCCTCTACTAACCAAGCAGCTGATATCCTCAACAAAACTCATCCTCCCACGCGATTTCATGATCTACTGAGCAAACTCAAGATGACATCCATCATACCATCATGAGCTTGAGAGGTGGTGTTAAGGAAATAAATCAATGACACTTATTGCCCTTCTTAAGGAAATAAGTCAGTGACACTTATTGCCCTTGTTAAGGAAATAAATCAATGACACTTATTGTCCTAAATATGGTGTAATGACATTTAAGTTCTTTTCTATTCTAAATCTTAGAATACTTGTATAAATACCCCCCTTGTACAATGTAAAGGAAATGAAGAAATACAAATATCTTCTTCTTTGTCAAAATATATGAATGGTTACAAATTAATTAATATTTATTATTATATATTTATATATAATATTATTTTTTTGGGATTTTTTCATTGGAATTCCCAAATTAATTTCAATACCCATTGGAATTCCCAAATTAATTACAATACCTATTAAAATTCCCAAATTAATTAAAACTCTATTTTAATTTTAATACCCATTGGAATTCCTTGGTGTTTTTCAAGGGAAATAAATTTCAGAATATGATTCATATAGTGTCTAAGTTCAACACAAGAATTCAGTAACGTTCCATAAACATTCATAATGCGAGAAAAACTCGTGTATGCTCTGCTCACGTCTGTTGAACTCTGTGATGGACAGAGCACTATAAATTAAATGTGATGTTTGCTGTTTTGATCCCTAAGCTTGCTCCTCTTAATTTTATTTTTTTTCCACCATCGGGTTGTGAGTGATAAAAGCTTGGAAGATCTATAACAGAAAATTTGTCGTGTGAGTTGTGAGTGTCGACTCTGTTTGTATAAGTTATGACTGGAGGTATGTATGATCTTATCTCGCTTCCGCTTATCGATTCAAACATGTTTGTAGATCGAATATGGTATTAAGATACAACATTTGGTATCAAAGCCTTGATTAACCTCTGCCTTGCTTACTCTGTTTCACTTTGTTTATGCGTAAATCTTGGTTGAGACATTAAGGTTAATGTCCGTTCTTATTGCCCGTTTTTGTGAAAATATTTTGATTTTGGGGCATTAGATTTTTGACGTTGTTAATCTAAAATAAATTTGGAAATCATGTTTAAATCAAGTTTTTAAGCTTTTTGTGATTTGAACCATTGATTTTGGCTGAGAAACCGTCGGGTTTCCCAGTCGGAGCCGCGAGTCTGAACCAGGTCGAGATGACCCGGCTGAAGGATGAAGACAAGTCAAACGACTTGTCGTCTAGGCGCTGGTGAAAACGACGTGTCGTTTTCATTCGGCAAAAAATAGCCTCGTCATGCAAAACGACATGTCGTTTTGAGTCAATATATACATTATGTTAAATAATATTTATGCATTGTTATTCATTTTGTTTGTATTATTTATGATTGTATGCAAATGTTTAACTCTTAATAAAGAATTAATTAATGTTAGTTGGAATTAATTAATGTTAGTTGTTAGGAAATAATCACAATATCTTTAATTAATTAATATTATATATTAAATTCAAGAATCACCAATTAAAATTAAATATCTTTAATTAATTAATATTATATATTAAATTCAAGAATCACATTAAAACATTAGTTGAGAGATATAATAAAAGATATAATAAAATCTACCCACAGGAATTTTGTTATATTTGTATTATTAAATAGGACGAAATATCAACTTATATTTCTTAATCTACCCACATGAATTAAGAAAAAGAACATAATTTGATAGTTTTATCATAAATTTGTTAGATGAATCTAATTTTGTTAGATGAATCTAATTGAGGATGAATCTAATTGAGTAAGTTTTTTTCCCACAAGCAAGTTCTATGTCACTAGACTCATCGATTTGAGCATGATTTACATTGGTAAAACATGAAATTTTTTTTTTGAATCTCAAAAAAAAATTTAATGAGCTTTTTTTTTTGAAAAATTTCGCAGTTATTCAACCTGCAAATATTTCTGATTTTAAGTGTGACATTTCCGAATTAAATGGTGATAAGGTATGGAAAGAGAGAGTTCTTCCCCATTTATGATGGATGGATATTGATTATGTTATAAGAAAAGACGAACCACCTGCCATTACTGAAACTAGCATTGTGGATGTTGTTGATCTTTATGAAAAATGGAAGCGATTCAATCGCCTCTCTGTGATGTTCATAAAGACCAAGATATCTGCTGGTATCTGTGATTCTGTCAAGCAGCATAATAAGGTCAATGACCTTCTAAAAGTCATCGATAATCAATTTACAACACCTGACAAGGCTCTGGCCAACACCTTAATTATGCAGTTTTCATCCATGAAGCTCACCAGAATTAAAGGCGTGTGTGATCATATCATGCACATGAGGGACATAGTGGCTTAGCTTGAAGCTTTCAAAGTTAAAATGTCGGAATCTTTTCTGGTTCATTTCATTCTGAACACTCTACCCCAACAATATGGACCCTTCAAAATCTCTTATAACACACATAAAGACAAATGGTCAATTAATGAGCTGTTGACCATGCATGTCCAAGAAGAAGGTAGATTGGCAATGGAAGAGGATGAAAAGGTGAATTTCACTACTTAAGGAAAGATGAAGTGGGATCAAGCTAAAAATAAGGGAAAGGGCAAGATTCCTCCTCAGCCAGACATAAAGAAAGAGTCAAAGTGTTTCTTTTGTAAGAAGAAGGGGCACATGAAGAAAGACTACATCAAGTTTAAGAACTGGCTCGACAAGAAAGGTACTCAACTTTCATTCGTCTGTTATGAGTCTAATATGGTTAGTGTTAATCATAACACATGGTGTATTGATTATGGTTCTACAATCCATGTTTCTAATACCTTGCAGGTTATACCAAACCTAAGGAAGCCAGTCTGAAGTGAACAATGCATCTATTCAGGAAACAAGATGATTTCACATGTAGAAGCCATTGGCACGTGTAGTTTGGTTTTAAGCAGCAATTTCATTTTACGTTTGGAAAAGACTTCTTATGTTCCAAGTTTCTCTAGGAACTTGATTTCTATTTCAAGACTTATACCTTTGAGTTTTTCCTTTAACTTCTTGGATTCTGGTTTTAGTTTATTTTATGAATCTAAGGTTATTAGTTATGGTATTTTTTTGATGATACTTTACTCTATTGAATTGCAAAATGATGCTGCTTAAAATTCTATGCATGTTGCTGTTGGGTTAAAATGATGTGTTGTGAATGGCGAATTCTCTATGTTGTGGCACCGGAGACTAGGACATGTCTCCATTAAAAGAATTAAAAGATTGGTAAATGAAGGGATACTTAGTACTTTGGATTTTGCTGGCTTTGAGACTTGTATAGATTGCATAAAGGGTAAGCAATCTAATAAGTCTAAAAAGGGTGCCAAGAGGAGCACAAACCTATTGGAGATTATACATACAAATATTTGTTGTCCAGACATGGATATAGTTAGTCCAAGATACTTTGTCACATTCATAGATGATTATTCACGATATATGTATCTCTACTTACTTCATTCTAAGGATGAAGCTTGGGATGCCTTTAAAATCTTTAAGGCTAAAGTGAAGAATCAATGTGGAAAGCAAATTAAAATTGTGAGGTCAGATAGAGGTGGGGAGTACTATGGAAGATACACAGAGAGTGGATAAGCACCTTGTCCATTTGCGAAGTTTCTTCAAGAACATGGGATTGTTGCCCAGCACACTATGTCTGGCTCTCCGGATCAGAATGGTGTGGCAAAAAGAAGAAACCAAATTTTAATGGACATGGTGAGAAGTATGCAGAGTAACTCGAAACTACCTGAATTCTTGTGGACTGAAGCTCTAAAGACGGATGTGTATATATTAAACAGAGTTCCAACCAAGGCTGTTCCAAAAACGCCTTTTGAGTTATTTAAAGGTTGGAAACCAAGTTTGCGACATATACATGTTTGGGGATGCCCGTCTGAAGTAAGAATTTACGGCCCACAAGGTAACCCACAAGAAAATAAGTTAGACCCAAGGACCATTAGTGGGTATTTTATTGGATATGTTGAAAGGTCTAAAGGGTATAGATTCTATTGTCCGTCTCATAACTATAGCATTAAGATTGTGTAATCAAGAAATGCAAAATTTCTTGAGTATAACTTGATCAGTGGGAGTGATCAATTTTGGAATATTGTTTCGGAAAAGGATCACTGTGAAGGTCAACCCTCTGAGTCAAGTGACAGATTGATTGTTTTTCACACCCCTCAAGGACAAATAGGTGTTAGACAACCAATTACTGAAGTTCCACAAGCTATTAATAATGATCAAGTAGATCAAGTTGTACATAAGGAACAACAAGGTATTGTTGTACAACCAATTGAACAACATGATCTTGATGAAAATGTTGAAACAAAGTTAAGAAGTTCAACTAGAGAAAGAAAATCAGTTATGCCTAGTGATTATGTTGTGAATCTTCAAGAATTGAGCTACAACATTGGAGCCGAAAATGATCCTGAAACGTTTTCACAAGCCATGAGTTCTAAGGAATCGGACTTGTGGCATAATGCCGTGAGAGATGAGATGGATTCTATGGCATCTAATCGAGTCTGGGATCTCGTTGAGTTGCCTAATGTTGTAAAAAGTCATTGGATGTAAATGAGTTTTCAAAACAAAGAAAGACTCGCAAGGTAACATTGAGAGACATAAGGCAAGACTCGCTGCCAAAGGGTTCACTCAGAGGTAGGGAGTTGACTATGCGGAAACATTTTCTCGTGTATCTAAAAAAGATTCTCTCTGAGTAATTATGACATTGGTAGAAAATTTTGATTTTGAGTTACATCAAATGGATGTGAAAACGACATTCCTTAATGGTGATCTAGAGGAAGAGGTTTACATGAAACAACCAGAAGGATTCTCCTATAGTGATGGTGAGCACTTGGTCTGCAAGCTAAATAAATCCATATACAGTTTGAAACAAGCCTCCCGTCAGTGGTATTTGAAATTTCATGAAGTTATTTCATCATTTGGTTTTGAAGAGAACGTCATGGATCAAAATTTATGGGAGTAAAATTTGTTTTCTTGTACTATATGTGGATGATACTTTACTTGCAACCAATGATAGGGGTTTACTTTATGGTTTACTTTATGAGGTGAAACAATTCCTCTCCAAGAACTTTGAAATGAAGGATATGGATGAGGCATCTTATGTCATTGGCATTAAGATCCATAGGGACAGATCTCGATGTATTTTGAGTTTGTCTCAAGAAACCTATATCAATAAAGTTCTAGAGAGATTTCACATGAAAAATTGTTCACCAAGTATAGCATCTATTGTGAAGGGTGATAGATTCGATTTGAGTCAGTGTCTGAAAAATAATTTTGAATGTGAACACATGAAGAACATTCCATATGCTTCAGCTGTTGGAAGCCTTATGTATGCTCGGGTTTGTACCAGACCTGACATATCATTTATTGTTAGAGTGTTGGGAAGATATCAGAGTAATCCTAGTATAGACCACTGGAAAGCTGCAAAGAAAGTAATGAGATATCTTTAAGGTACAAAGGACTACATGCTCATATACAAACGAACTGATAATTTGGAGGTGATTGGCTACTCCCATTCACGCTACGTGCATTGACTCAAGAAAATCAACTTCTGATTATATTTTTATGCTAGCTGGTGGAGTTGTATCTTGGAGAAGTGCTAAGCAGACCTTGACTGTTACTTCCACTATGGAAGCTGAGTTTGTATCCTGTTTTGAGGCTACCTCGCATGGTGTATGGTTGAAGTGTTTCATATCTAGGCTTAGAGTCGTGGACTCTATCTCAAGGCCATTAAAGTTGTATTGTGACAACTCAGCTACAGTATTTATGACTAAGAACAATAAGAGTGGAAGTCAAAGTAAACACATCGACATCAAATTTTTAGCCTTAAGAGAACGTGTTAAGAAAAAGAAAGTGGTCATTGAACACATTAGCACTGAGTTGATGATTGCTGATCCTTTGACTAAAGGCATGCCACCAAAGAATTTTAAGAATCATGTAGTACGAATGGGACTTGGTTTCATAATGTGATTTACATTGTACGAGCATTTATTATTTTAATGAAAGTCTTAACTCAATTGATGTTTTCTCATAATTATTCATTCGTTTATTTTGAGAAATCTCATTTGGTTTGGACTTGGAATAGACATATGGTTTATTTATTAAGTTGTATGGGCTAGTGTTGAGAGACCTAATATAGTGTAATACATGGAAGATAATACTCACTATAAGAGGACCTATCACCATGATTCATATATTTTGCTTCTCTATATGGTGTGTCTATATTCATTGGAATTCCCAAATTAATTTCAATACTCATTGGAATTCCCAAATTAATTTCAATACTTATTGGAATTCCCAAATTAATTTCAATACTCATTGGAATTCCCAAATTAATTTCAAAACTCATTGGAATTCTCAAATTAATTTCAATACCCATTGGATTTTCCAAATTAATTTCAATACCCGTTGGAATTCCCAAATTAATTAAAACCCTTTTTTAATTTTAATACCCGTTGGAATTCCTTAGTGTTTTCAAGGGCAATAAATTTCAGAATGTGGTCCATATAGTGTATAGGTTCAACTCAAGAATTCAGTAACGTTCCATAAACGTTCATAATGCGAGAAAAACTCGTGTATGCCCTGCTCATGCCTGTTGAACTCTGTGATGGGCAGAGCACTATAAATTAGATGTGATGCTTGTTGTTTTGGTCCCTAAGCTTGCTCCTCTTAATTTTAATTTTTTTACACCATCGGGTTGTAAGTGAGAAAAACTTAGAAGATCTATAACAAAAAATTTGTCGTGTGAGTTGTGAGTGTTGACTTTGTTCGTATAAGTTATGGCTGGAGGTATGTATGATCCTATCTCGCTTCCGCTTATCGATTCAAATATGTCTGTAGATCGGATATGGTATTGAGATACAACATATTTATCATATATGTTAATGATAAAAATTAATTACTATATTTATCGAATATGGTACTGAGATACAACATATGTTAATATTTATCAC
Source organism: Phalaenopsis equestris (assembly GCF_001263595.1). NCBI lineage: Eukaryota > Viridiplantae > Streptophyta > Magnoliopsida > Asparagales > Orchidaceae > Phalaenopsis > Phalaenopsis equestris. The sequence continues at coordinate 276,158 of NW_018165365.1, forward strand.
CTCAACTAAAATAAAAAGTTTAGAAAATGTGTTTAAGTCTTTTTCCTTAAGTTGATTCAAGTGAAGCCAATTTTTAATTAGGCATCTCCTCAAGCTTCTCCCCATATATATTTTTTTCTTTTTCTTTTTCTTTTTCTTTTCAGGATCATTTTTAATCCCCTGTTTCTTTTCCTTGTTTCTTTTCTTCTCTCATTTTTTTATATGTCAGGATTATTATATCTGGATAGTCTTTAATGATTTTGAACTTCACTATCTTTTTCTTAAAGTTAAAATTTTTTACATTTCTTCCCTTAACAAATTGATATTAACTTAAAGATTTCATAAAGTTTAATTCTTTTCTTTTTACATGAATCTTTTAAGATTTTTAATACTTAAAAAATACAAATTTCCTTTATTAAAAATAGAAAAATATAGTCTTATTCTTTTTTGTTAAATATCTTAGCCCTTAGAATTAACTTTTATTATTGAAAATTTTTACTTAAATTTACTATATATTTATAAACATAAATATAGTTATCAAATGTTAACCTCTAATACCAAAGGTCATATTAAACTTAAAATTTTGAAAATATAATTTAGGACAAATAAAATTAAGTTCTTTCTCTCTTTCTAAAAATGATTTTTCTTCTTCTCCCCCCAAAACTTAATTTTTTTTAAAAGATTTTTACATTAAGAGCTTTAAAAATGAAGGGTAAAAGAAAGCATTAAATACATAAAAAAAATTTATACCTGTTGGATTTTCTGATTTTTTAACATAAATTTTGAAAATACTACAGGTGCTAAAATAAAAATTACAAGGCTAAAAACATTAAATTGCACATAATACATATAAAATTTGCTAAGAAAGAGCTAATCACAAAACAGAACAAAGTGCTGAAAAAAATAACATAACTAAACTAAATTCTAAAAATGAAAATAGTTTTCCACATTATAGTTTCACAAAACATAACAACAAAGTCTAACAACATCACAACACATACAATACAATCACACAGTACAAACACAAACAAACAAACAAAATAGATCACCTATCAACATCTTCCTCATCATCGACATCTAACTTCTGCTGCTGATATGGAGTTTAAGTAGGGTGAATAGGGAATTGAACTATATGGTCACCCCTAAGGTATCTCACTAAAGCATCATCATAAGCGGCATCATACTCAAATTTCTGGCAAATCAGATCATCAGTGTGAGCATTTCTGACCTCTATATTTTGCATCCTGTAATCCATCCTCAAAATATCTCCCCGTTGAATCATCATCTGATCCAAAAGTTCTCTGTTGTTGGGGTCACTAGAAGTAAGTCCATGAGAGGTAGAAGGAAAATCCCTATAAGTAGAAGGAATATCTCTAGCCTTATTGTCAGATCTTCAGTCAACATGAGATTCATATGTCTTGATGTTACCAGGCCCAATAGGTCTCTGAGGCTCAATCCTCTCCTCTTCATGTCTAAAATCAACTCCTGCCTGCTCACAAAGTGTGTAAATAAGAGCAAGGTGTGCCAATCCACTAGAAGTCTCTCCCATAGCAATAGATCGAGTGTTTATATAAATAATATAACCCACATTTATGTCCATAACTTGCTGAATACTGTAGTTCAGGATGGCTCTATCTTTGGTCACCTCACTATGATGGTTCGTCGGAATCATTCTTCTAGAAATAAAATAATGTCAGGTCTTAGATACTACATTTAAACTAGTACAGGGAAAGTTAACTTTAACTCCATTTTTTATTTTTCAAGCCCCTTTCTCACTAGTCAGAAAAGAAATAATTTCATCTAAAGCCTGATCTGTAACAGAAAAAGAATGATACTGGCATCTATACATATCTTCTACAGAATAAAACTCATTTATTTTCTTTGGAGTGAAGGTTGGCATAAAATTCCATTACAATCCCAGCTATCGCATCAGCAGTAAAATAGCAAAAATTTTCCCACTGTCAAGCAATAATCAAACGTTCAACTTCTCCTCCTGGATTTTTAAAACCTCGGTCCTGAATTACTTTCTTATTTTCACAAATGTTATGAAATCGAGATCTCTAAATCTAACAAATCTCTGCTCGTCATATTCTACCTTCCTTTTGCTCGATCTAGTTACCATAGAAAATCTAGAAATTTCTGAAAAATTTGAATAAACTCTAAAATTTCGAAAAACAAAAAAAAAACATTTTAAACTTCAAATCACTAAATAAGAGCTCATCACCAAAGGATTTCTCAAAAAATTCTCAAAAAAATTTTCATATTTTCGGATCCATGCAATGTGGGATAAATCCTTGGTGAAAATAAAAAAATTCTGGTTTTAAGTGTAGCTCTTACCTAGAGAAGATGAAATCCGAAGTCTTTTAGACTTTAAATCACCTCAAATTTAACCACAATCAAGCCCTAGCCGCCAAAATCAAAGGTTGAAGATAACTTAAGCGTAAAAATGATTGTCACAGTAAAAATTGTAAATTTTTAGGGGTTAAAATCTACAGCCGGGTCGAGGGCGCCGTCAGCATCGATTTCAGCGTCGTCGGCGCTGAAGAACCAAAAATTTCATACCTTTCTTTTTTTTTAATTTTCAATTTCTTACCAACTTACTCCAAAATATTTAGTATTTTAAACAAAAATTTTTATCTAATAATAATTTATAAAACAAAACATTTTAGCAACATAAATTTTCACAAATAATAACAAACTAACTTTTATGTATGAAAGCACACTTTTATTTTTAATTACACAATCAACATATTAAACAAACTAATTATAAATCAGCGTCGAAATCAAGCCACAATACTAAACGCTGTCACAAAATTATATACACAATCAAAGTTCAGAATTCTAAAGCAAAAAGCAAACCAAACCAAGTTAAATCCACACAATTACACTAAATATATATAATGTTCTAAAATAGATAGAGAATTTAAAGTCTTCAATTATTACACCTCTTCTTCAGTGCTTTCTACTCTTTTGATATCTCTCATAGATTGGCAATGAACATATAAGTTGTAGAAGGATCGGTACGGGAATTGATCTGTCAAATTTTCTTTGATCCACCCTTTTTTTTTAAACATCCAAACTAATCCTGCTTCAAGAGTTCCAGTGTGGTCAAAATTTTCTTTTATTCTCTAATCTAGGTGATCAAAAAGGTATTTAAGATCTCCTACTGCATTCATAATACTCTGAAGTTCCCTTTCAATTTTCTTCAATTTCTTTTCCAAAGCAAACGAACTTCCAACTGTTGGTGGTATTAATGGAGTTGATGCATGTGAAGATTGATTTATGATGGCTTCTAATACTTCATTTCCATTTCCACAATAATTCTCATCTATAGGATTCATGGGCTCCCAAGGTAATAAAGTCTTTTCCCAACTTTCATATGGAACTTAGGCTTGACTGCAAATCAAAAAGATGATAAATGGATGCTCAAGTCCATAAATTGGTCCATTAGAAAGGATACCAATAATAGATTTAAATATAATAGATCATATATCAATGGTTTTTCCATTTGAATGCAGTAAATTAAAATAGCACATTCTTTGGAAACTCTACTAATTTTTATAGTATGGAGTAATTTTGCAGCAATAAAGAAATGTCATTGCTTCGAAATTGGATTAAGTAATGAAGTGAAGAATCTAACATATCCTTCATCTCGTATCTCCCACATATCACTTCCATATGTCAGAAGATTATACACGTCTTGCATCAAATCTCATGTAGGAATGAAATTTGTATAATGACAGATTGGAATGTTGTCTATCATATACAATTCATTAATCCTTGCAGGAGTAAATGGTACAGCCTTACCTTGTATGAAAACAACACCTTGAGTAATTCTATGTAAGTTTGCATAAAACTCTTTCACCACAGGTACGACAACCACAGACGTAGTGTAACACAGAACTTCCTAACGCCTTTGCAGCATGATTTTATCAATCAGACCAGTAGGATTGATCACTCCATGATTAACAAATAATCTTTCCTTGATCAATCTCCTCTTTATAATAACTTTATCGTATAATCGCTGCGCATCAAAACTAATAAACTTTCTTTTGTTTAAAACTCCATACCTCAAAGTATTTCTGGAATTGAAAGCCATAGAATCCAAAAATAGGAAGTTACTAGGCGTCCAAGGATGTTTCTAGGCCTTTTTAAACTCGTCTTGGTGGTTATTATGAAGTAAAATCACGCCAAAACCCACCAAAAGTCATCTAAAACCGTCCAACTGCACTCAGCGCCATCAGCGCTTCCGATTGGAGCTGCCGGCGCTGATGTCCGTTATCTAAGGCGTCATCGGTGCTAGTGGCCAAAATTGCGATTTTCATTTTTTTTATTCAATTCGATTCCAAATTTTCTCCAATACCAATATTTAACTTAATTTATAATAAATGCAATTGTATAGGATTATTATCTACTAATATATAAAACACTAAAAAAACTAAATAGTAATACATATCAATATAAGTATGGGTTGTCTCCCACAAAGCGTTTGGTTTATCGTCGTCAGCCCGACATACCATTTGTTTAGTTGGGTTGACTTAACATTAAAAATTCTTTAAATTGAGGTATTTGACCTTCATAATAATATTTCAAACGATGCCCATTAACTTTAAATATCTTTCCAGTGTTAGGATTTTTAAAAACAACAATTCCATAATGATAGACTTTAATCACTTTAAACGGTCCTAATAATCTGAATTTTAGTTTTCCTGGGAACAATCTCAATATTGTATTATATAGTAGAACTTCTTGTCCAGGTTCAAATTTCTTCTTAACAATCTTCCAATTATGTCATATTTTCATTTTATGTCATATTTTCATTTTCTCTTTCATTTTCTCTTTATAGATTTTCGCATTATCATATGCTTCATTTCTAATTTCCTCAAGTTCATTGTGTTGCAAAAACCTTTTTTCACCAGCATCCTTTAAATTAAAATTAAATTCTTTAATAGCTCAAAAAGCTTTATGTTTCAATTCTACTAGTAACTGACATATTTTTTTTCAAAAATCAATCTATATGGGGACATTCTTATAGGAGTTTTATAAGCAGATCTGTATGCCCATAATGCAGTATCTAGTCTAGTAGACTAATTCAATTTATAAGGATTTATAGCTTTTCTAAAATGCGTTTAATTTCACAATTCGATATTTCTGCTAGACCAATAGTTTGAGGATGATAAACAAAAGAGAATCTATGCATTATATCCTATTTCCTTATTAATTTTTTTATTCTCTTATTCCCGAAATGAGATCTTCTATCAGTAATGATTATTCTCAGCATTCCATATCTTGAAAAAATATTTTTAATTAAAAATTTAGAAACACTCCGAGTGTCACATCTAGGCACAACAATTGAATAAATTGTGTAAAATTTAATTAAATATAATCAATTAATATTCAGATTCTACACAAGTATATGTATCGTTATCAAGTGTTATCAAGTATAATGGACTTTCTATTTAAGCCCCAAATATCAATCCTGCGGGGAAGGTTTAAATTGGAAATGACAAATTTGCTAAGAAATTCACAGAAAGTTAATTGAAATCACTGTCACTAATTTCAATTGTTGAGATGTAATCAAAATTAAATTTATAAACTATTATCAAATCAAATATGTAAAATTTAAAATAGCAAATACTAATCGATTAACTATGTTTATGTAACAGAGATTCTTAAGTGAAAAAACATCATTCCCACTACAATAAGGCTATGGTAAAATGAGATGAGATAAATGTTCATAATATGTATTGTGCCAAATAGAAGCAATTTTAATTCTCTACCCTGATACAGTGCATAGAAAATTATTGGCTAATCTCAGTGTTTATTTCCTAAATCTGTAGCTATGCTAGGAGGATATAGGCTCTCACTCCAGAGCTCCCACTTCCCTTCACCTGAAGGCTAGCTCTCACTTCAGATTTTAAATACTAAGATTGAATTGAAAATTTTAGTCTGTCACCCTAAAGGTTCTCCAATTCTACACCCAACAAAGAATATTTTCCTATTTATTTGCACTTAATTCCATAAATGATGTTCTCTTTTATGGAATCAAATG